>NC_046664.1:4257010-4259174 GCF_010883055.1 Belonocnema kinseyi | reverse complement strand
TGTATTAAAAACACATTCTGGAGACGTATTTGCAATATTGGAGAGTAATAATAATCTTGCTGGAATTTATACATACAATATTCGCATTAACAGCAACGGACGGGCAAAAATAAACATGCGAAGCAGCGCAGTTACTTTATTGACTAGACAGGAAGTGCTGGAAGTGCCAGTAGGCCGTGTTCGTCCGATCTTATATAATTTTAAAATACAGCATGTTAACAATAATCCTCCACGTCATCCAATCAATTAGAAGAAATGTTATGTCAAAAAGAAGTGATTCAAAGCCATCTGAAAGTATCCGGAGTAACTTGTAACTAAACAAATAATAAAATTTAATTGTATTATGGTTCCCTAAGACTTCAATTTTTGTTCAATATCACAGCCAGTCTTTTCCATAAGCAGAAATATAATAGAAATATATTTGTTTTCATATCGATGCATATTATGAATTATAATAGTATAAATTTATTAAAATGATACATTTAAAATCACTGTGTTAAACCTTTAAAAAAAGAGATTTCACAATCACCAAATTACAGTTGTCGATGGTTTCACCTTTAATTTTAAGAGTTCATTGCACAAGTATGGGAACATTACAAAAACGTGCGACCTGCATCTGATGATAATTTTTCATCACGCAACATTACTGGCGACATAATTTAAGAAGAATTAGAAGAAAAAACTTTATGACACTCTAATCAGTGGAGCGTTCGTAACTTTAAAGCTCGTTGCTTTGAAGAACAAATTTATTCCGTTAAAAATTTAAAATAAAAATCTATTCAAACTGAAATTTCAATTATTACATTTTTCTTTGAAAATTCATCTTGTTATAAAAGTAAACTTTTTTTTAATCGTTTGGATAATAATCAATATTTTTTGGTAACAAATAATAGTAGTTAGAAACTGCAGCGATGCGATGTAGGGTGCTAACTCGGGCGTTAAAGAAAATTATTTTTTCCTCGCTAAGCTTCCATTGTTCGGCAGAAGATGCCCCCTGGTTTAGGCCATGACCCGCCTGTGCTGCCTCGCGTGGCTATTTGTAGAGTGACTGTACCCTGCTCAGTGATCCCAGATCTGAAACGGGATGCGGTCCAATGCTATGACAAGGCTATGTCCGTGTGAATATAGTAGAAGACGCTGTAAATGACTGAGTTGCGCGCGCAACCCATTTAATATATTATATTTATGTTATATTATAATAGTCTATTTTTTTTTATTTGAAGGTTCATCTCTTTCGTTGAAAATACATTTTTGAAACTGGCATTCAATCAATACCATTTTTGGTTAAGAAATCATGTGTTTTGTTAAAAGGTCGTCTTTCTTTGTAGAAATTAAATTGTTTTATGGAAAATTTATACTTTTTGAAGAAATATTACATTTTTCGGTTGATTTATGAACTATAAATATGTTTTGGTTGTAAAGTCGTTCTGTTGTAAATGCAAATATATTGTTAAAAATTAAAATTATAAGTTTTGGGTGGAAATACTCTTTTTGTTTTTCAAATTAAATAATTTTGTTTAAAGTTCATGTATTTTGTTGAAAATTGACCTTATTTAGTAGAAATGTAATCCTTTTGGTTGAAAATTTTATCATTTTTGGCCAAAAATGCAATTGTTTGCTTATAATATCAACTGTACATCTTCTTGGGTTTGAAAGTTGATTATTTCATTAAGAGTTGAACTACTTTGTCAAAAAAAATATGTTTTTTTAACAAGGTTTTTTAATTATGATTGAAAATTTAACTATTTGGTTGAAAGTTTAACTCTTTCATTGAAAACTCATATTTTTCGCTTAAAAATTTCAAAAAAAATCATCAGATTGGTCGAAAATTTAACAACTTTGTTTAAAATTAATTTTTTCTTTAAAAAATTATTTATCTTTATCTGAAAATGTAACTATTATATGATTGATTTAAAATTAATCGTTTATATTGGTTAAGTTGGAAAATCGTTTTTTTTTGTGTAGAACATTATTCTTCTTGGTCAAAAATTCAGCTTTTCTCTTGAAAATTGAACAATTTTGTTGAAAATTCGTTTTTTTGTCTTGTTCAATTCAATTTTTTATATTTCATATAAACGCTCAATAATTCATACGTATAAAACACAAACTTTTAACACCTTTTAATTTTACAATTTTTTAAATTAAATTATTTTAAAATACGAAA
>NC_046664.1:4252617-4256910 GCF_010883055.1 Belonocnema kinseyi | reverse complement strand
TTCAGATCCGTCAGAAAGAAGAAGACTAGTAGGCAGAGTCATTTGTCTAGAAACAGAACTGGACCTGGATCCAACTGGTGGCTCAGCAGGAGGAAGAGACCTGTAGAAGAATGCTGATTTTTAGAAAAAAAATAATGAGAAAATAAGGTATTATGCGGAATATTAAGATATGGGCGTCATTAAATAAGCATGAATGTTTCTGAATTTTCATAAGGTTTTCTATCATCAGTTTTAAAAGGAATTTATTGCAGATTCAAATTTCAATAACTGCAACTATACGAATCTAATTCGAAACAAATTTTAAAGTACAAATATTTCCATAAAACCGAATTCATTACTGATTCAGAGAAAATTAGAATCTATTTCGAAGTCTAGGTAAAAGAGTTATACACTGACAGAAATGTTCGGAAAATTCTGACACATTAAAGGTACTAAAAAAACTGAAATTTACGAAATTAGGTTGATTTAAATGAAATTCCATAACTTTTATTGTAAATTAACTAAATTTGTATTTAACTTTAGAAGCGATTTCTGAAAATTACGTATATTTTCCTAAGATTCCTAGCGGTAACAGAAACGTAAGTTATCGTGATGTAAAGAAATGCGCAGCTGCATGCGCACTTCTCGCTTCTCAAGCGCGTGCGGCTAGCAGACGAAGCATAGAGGTTGAGTTTTGGTGGTAGTTGGCATTTTTAAAAGATTTGGTTATTATTTGTTACGTGAGGGGAGCATTTTATTCTTGAACATAATTTTTCGGAACATCACACACTGAAAAAAACTGATGAGTAAAAACGAATCTGGCTCAAGTTTTGCAGTAACCCTAGTATAGTCTTGTCAGTGATTTGTTTGTCTTGTATTTACATTTTTTTAAGAGCCTCTCTCCACAATATTACCTTTTTAGATATAAATTGTATTCTTTGTTTAAAAATTCATCAATTTTCTTGAAAAGACATCCTTTCTGTTTGAAAATTAAATTTTTTTGTTACCAATTCAACTAGTTTCATAAAAAATTGACTTATTTTTTTTAATCTCATATTTTAATGCCAAAAAGTCAAGCAGAAATTTCTTTTTTAGTTGAAAATTCATCTATTTCTCGAAAATTTGTCTTTCTATTTAAAATGTATTCAACTCTGTTGTTGAAAATTCATATTTTGGTTGGAAAATGCAAGTATTCTCGTAGGCCATCTTTTTCATTGAAAACTCATATTTTTATGCCGAAAAGTGAAACTGAAATCTTTTTTGTATCAAAATTCAACTATTTTTTTAATTATTTATTTTTGATTTAAGAATTCATTTATTTTAATAAGTATAATTTTCGGTAAGGATTCACTTCTTGTGGTAAACTTATATTTTGATGTAAAATGTCAAAATAAAGTCTTTTTCGAATGAAAATTCTTTTTTTTTTAATTTGTATTTTTGGATTTAAGAATTCATCCGTTTTAGTCGAGATTTCACCTTTCTTGGATAGAAATGCTACTTTTTGCTTGAGACTTAATATTTTCTCTGTTTCAGGATAGAATTTTTCTTCTGAAAATTTTGGTGGAACAACTTTTTTAAGATATCATTTTCTTAGGCAGCATTCGTATTTTAGTTGAAAATGTATTTCTTTGCTTAAAGGTTTAGCTATTTTTATATAAATTTTTTTTTTGTTTGTAAAAAATCCATATTTTCTGGTCAAAAATTCAATTGTTTACGAAAAAATTACACACGAATACTACTTATAAAAAATTATATAATGTTTTGTATACATTTTGTGAGGAAATTTCTATAAACATATAATTTATGGAGACATTATTGTTTGGCTCATTAATTTTAATATAAATTTGTAGTACTACTATTTATATTTTTAGGACAAATATAGATTTCATGTTTTATATTAAAATAATGAACCAACCAACGTTGTTTAACCTCTAAGAATTTTCATTCATAGTAACTGAAAATTCCTAAGCTGCAAAATAATTTTGTGATACATGTGATTTTTATGCAGTTACCGTTGCTTACGAAACAAATATAAAATATTGCGATTATATCCATCATAGTGTATAAGCTTAATTCCGCTGTTTGCTCAGAGATGCGTTCATGAACATATTTAGCTACCATAGAAACGTCATGCTTTTTTTGTGTGAGTTCGACACCTGTCTATATAAATCAGTGCACATCGTCAGTTTTTCTTATACAACAACAAAAGTTTTTCCTTGAGTAATCATGTCTAGTTTTGTGATAGGAAAGGAGCATTTGCGGGAAGCTCTACTTTTTTGCTTTAATTTGAAGAATTCGGCTGCCGGTAATTTTGACTTGGGTGATAAGAAGCGTGAAAATCGGCCCAAAAAAGTTGCGGAACATGAATTACAAGCTCTTTTGGATGAAGGCGATACTCAAACACGAAAAAAACGTTTGTCGAACAGTTAGGTGTTACTCAACCGGCCACTTCCATGCGTTTACATGCCATAGGAAAGATCCAAAAAATGGGAAAATGGGTACCCCATGAACTGAACGATAGGCAGATGGAGCGACGCTAAAATACATGTGAAATCTTGCTTGCTAGACACAGAAGAAAGTCGTTTCTGCATCGTGTGGTGACTGAAGACGAAAAGTGAATTTATTTTGAGAATCCGAAACGAAGAAAATTGTGGGTCGATCCCGGACAACCATCAACTTCTTTCTCAAGACCTAATCGCGTTGGACGCAAGATGAAGCTGTACGTTTGGTGGGATCAGCAGGGTGTCGTCTACTATGAGCTATTGAAACCTGGTGAAATTGTCGATTCTCACCGCTACCACTAACAACTAATCAAATTGTGCCGTCATTTGCTTGAAAAAAGGCCGGATTATGAAGAAAAACATGAGAGGCTGATTTTTCTTCACGACAACGCCCCATCGCACACGTCAAAAGTGGTCCAAAAGTACTTGAAACGCTCAACTGGGGGGTGCTTCCTCATCCCGCTTATTCACCAGACCTGGTCATTTCTGATTACCACCTGTTTTCGTCGATGGGTCACGCGCTCACTGAACGACACTTCGATTCGTACGAAGACGTCGTAAAATGGCTTGACGAGTGGTTTGCATCGAAAAATACTTTTTTGGCGTGGTATACACAAATTGCCCGAGAGATGGGGAAAATGTATAGCAAGCGAGGGAAAATACTTTGAATGAATTTTATGCTATTTTCTGCCAAAAAAAAGTTGCTTTATCATGAAAGCGTGACTAAAAAAATTAGAGGAAAAAGTGACTAAAAGTTACGGTATGTGGTACACATGAATATTAATTTACAGAAGCGTAGAAAATTAACTAAAAAAATTTTTCGACGATAAGTCGTTTGTTTCAAAATAACTTACCCATGATTGTGGTTTATATGCTTCACTCTATAGCCATTCAAGATTTGGCGATGCTGACCTACTGGTGTTTCCCTGAATTCATCTGCGGTCAATGGGGTAACCTTGCCGCTTTTCATGTTAATTTTTGCCCGTACTTTTTGAGGAATGCATGTATATATTCCTTCCAGAATATTAGTATTGTCCAATATTGCCAAGACATCCCCATCGAATGTTGATAATACAATTTGTTCTTGGTTTGGTATATGCCTATACTTATGCGGTCCTCCGAGCACTTCAATTGATTGATCGGTAGGAAAAGTGAATCTTCGAAGTTCGAATTGCCGTTGTGGATTTCTATAGGGAATAAGCCGAATAAATTCAAGTTGATCGAGTCCGTAGCCAAGGACGTTAGAAAAAGGAAGCCTGGTAGGTGAAGTTCTATTCACGGCTGCAGGAGACCGTGACCTTAAACGAAGAGGAAGTTCGGCTTCAGAAGAAGACCTGATCAAAGAACTAGGTGTGGCAGATGGATGTTGTCTGTCAGAGGCAGAAGAAAATTGCTCGCCACGAGGTACACCAGAAATAGGGGCACCATTAGGCAAACATTCAAAATGAGCACTTAACTCTGTAAGAAGTAACAGATGATTCTATTGTTTGAAAAACGATTCTTTTTTTTGCTGATTTTCTTAGCGTCCGGCCGGTGAACTAAACAGACACTTAGCGCTCGAATTAAAATGGCTGACATTTTTATTGTGTATAAGTCTGTAAACCATCTGATATTAGTGTATAGGTTATTTGCATAATTAATTATGCAAATGTAAATAGAAATCATAAAATGTTATAAACTGTTTAGACTAGCAATAAAGTTAGATTACTTGTCAAACTATGAAATACTTCTATGTTTACTGCAGCGGTAATTTTTGTTCAGTAAGAATGCAAATATTATGAACAGATTTCAAAAGTGTTTTCAGTTATATTAT
>NC_046664.1:4251249-4252517 GCF_010883055.1 Belonocnema kinseyi | reverse complement strand
GGCGTCATTTGAAGGATCAAGCTCGACGAAAATGGTTCACATTAGTGAATACTAATGCCATCTCTTAGAATTTTCAGGTACTTATCAGACTGCCTAGTAGCTTTGAGGTTAGTATTCTTTTATTTGATACGGTATGGGCTTAACAATTCGTTAGAAAAAGCATTTACAATGATCTTCTAGTAACAAATCGCTTGCTAGAATTTAAGCAGCTGAATTTCCATTTTCTTCGAACAATCTGATTCATTATATTATCCTGTTTTTCTTCAATTCATAATTTATAAACTTTTTTTAAAAATTACAATGCATTAAGTTTATCATTTTTTTCTAGTTCGTACTAGCTTTTAAATATTTATTAGCATAATTAGTATAATTTTTGAATTGAATATCACACTGCCTGATTTGAATTAATTTTTTTTAATTCGGTTTTTATTGAACTTTAAAATCCAATGTTTGTTTTTTGTTGTTAAAATTAAATTTTTTATCAGAAAGTTGAATTAGTGCACTTTTATTTGAAAATTGATCGTTTTTAGTTGAAAATTCTACTATTTTACTTAAATTTAACTTCTTTGTCAAACATTCGTCTCTCATTTTGCTTGAAAATTCAACTATTATGTTGAAAATTCGCATTTTTGAGATAAAAATTTAATTTTATGGAGAAAAATTGCACGCACAATTTTCTATTTATTTTTAAATGTTTACAGCAAGGGATAGCATATAATTTTTATCAATTAATCATTTATTTGTTTCTTTTGGTCTGAATTATGTCAGTTAACATACTATTTACAATGGAATTTTCTAAATTTATTATATTACTCAAACAACATCGCTTTTCCAACATCCTGTTAATTCGTCCATTTTTTGTTAAAAATGTTTCGTTATTTGTTAAAATTTTAACTCTTGGTTTAAATTTAACTTATGTTGAAAATTCGTGTCTTATTTAGCTTTAAAACTCAATTTTTATGTTGAAAGTTCGTCTGTTTCGATTCAAAATTCTTTTATGATTGTACAAGAAAATTGTATTATTTGGCGAAAATTCTTAGCGGAAAAAATGTTGATCGAACATCCAACTATTTTTTTTTAATAGTTGGCCATTTTGTATTAAAAATTCATCTTTTCTCGCAGAAAAGTTCATGGTTAAAAATTCAATTGTTTTCGGCTGCTGCTCAATTTTGTACCTAATTATAACAATGATAAATAATTGAAATACTCTGTAGCAAATCATTTTACTTTTGCTTGAAGGTTTACCTATTTATTTTTAAACGCAACTG
>NC_046664.1:4249705-4251149 GCF_010883055.1 Belonocnema kinseyi | reverse complement strand
CTCCTCTTTTGCCTTACATTATTGCCACTATCTCTAGCACTACGACATTCCGACGGGTACTTGTGCGGCAAACCTGCAGATCGAAAGTACAAGGTCACTCATATATTTTACATGGACGATCTTAAGATCTATGCTAAAAACAGAGATCAACTGCATCTAGCTCTGGGGATTGTCGAACGATATACTAAGGAATTTGGAATGGAATTTGGGTTAGACAAATGCGCCAAGGTTTATTTGAAGCGAGGAAAACGTAATGGCATTCCTGAAGATCCTGAGCTCGTTGATAGAAGCACCATACGACACCTTTGCGCTGGAGAGACTTATACGTACCTGGGCGTGCCACAGAGCCGCATTCAGGATGTGACATCTATAAAGGATACTCTCCGAAGCAGATACAAACGTCTCATCCGAAAGATTTGGTCTTCCGAAATGTCGGCAAGGAACAAAGTATCTGCAACGAACATCCTTACCGTCCAGGTACTACTCTATTCATTTGGAGTAGGTCCATGGACGAAGAACGAGTTCAGACCTCTTGATATCGGGACAAGAAAGGTTATGCACCTGAACAAAAGCATGCATCTTAAGTCTTCCGTTCCGCGACTGTGCATCTCACGCTGTCAAGGGGGTCGCGGAATATTGAGTTTTGAATGTCTTCACAACAGGATTATTCTAGGTACAGCACATAGAGTTGCAAATGGAAGAGACCCTCCTCTTAAAATGGTCAGGTATCACGAGGAAGTAGGCAAAGGAGCATTTCTGTACAAAGCAGCGGAAGAGGCTGCTGAAACACTCGGACTTGACTTCAGTATTAGGGGTGAGCAAAATGCATCAAATCTAATCTATCTCGAGTACTCACTCCTGAAATTCCGGATTAAGAAAGCACAAGAGAAAAACTTTCGTGAACAGCTCTTATATAAAAGGATGCACGGTATCTTCCACAGAAATGTGAAGGATCAGTCAATATCTTGTGAGCTAAACTTTGCTTTCCTTAAATCGCCCGCATTGAAGTCTGGTACAGAGGGTTTCATTTTTGCATGCCAAGACGGTATCATTTCCACCTTAACATACCATCGCGACATTTTGAGCCAAGACATTCCCGATGATAGCTGCAGGGCGTGCCATGCACACCCCGAGCATTTAGCTCACATACTATCTAGTTGGCCAACACACGCGGGAACGACCTACCATTATATTCTCGACAATTGTTTCTGTTGCTCACTCAAGGCCTGACATGGTTCTTCTTGACTTCGAGAAGCGAACCATGTTCGTTATCGAATTTTCGGCACCAGCTGACAAAAACATCATAGCCAAGCAGAATGAAAAGAAAGAGGGGTATCGAGATCTTATAAGGGAGTTGCAACGATTGTACCCGGAATATTCTGTTAAACTGATCATCCTTATCATCGGCGCTCTTGGAGGTGCCAAGCTTTCACTTGCTAATAGC
>NC_046664.1:4246472-4249605 GCF_010883055.1 Belonocnema kinseyi | reverse complement strand
TCACTGCCCACGGTCCTGGTGTACGCTCGTTGAGATAATTTATTTTTGGGCTTGATTTACTCGCTTCACAAGGGTTCGTCTGCGGGTGGTCTATTGCAGTTAACGAATGTGACGAGTGTAAATGAGTATACTGTACGATAATCCGATACGAGCACTTCCGAAGCGTCTCATCTGTTGAGGATATGACCTTTAAAAGCTTTGATAATTGTCTCTGTACTGTTCCTGAACACATGTGACAATTTAGGCCATTTACTATAAAGGATTTCAAATACAATCAAGTACTCGAACTTCCAGTGCTAACTTTGACCATGGGACTACCACGTCAGTGGCCAATCCTGTTCAGGGCTGTTGTACTACCCTGCGGCTCCTAACGCCCGCTGCCGGCCTTTGGTCAGCCTTGATTCTCTGACGGCTTTTACAACAACGCACACTCCGAGAAATGTCATGATACGTTCCTGGCCAATGTACCGATAAAGCCTCCCGTCAACTCTTTTCCACCCATGGGATTTTCTTGAGGTCTGTTCTATCTCGCGCAATCTTCTATAAGGCCATTCACAAAATAATTGATACATTTTTAGGAACTTCTGAACCCCTCTCCCACTGCATGATATTTCTTCCATTGGTCTTAAAATGAAGAATTATACTTTGGCAGACCTGACCCTACACGAATCACGAATTTCGCGAAGAATCCCTCTACTAAACCACTCGTCTTCCACCGGCTCCATGACAGCTACTGAGATTGAAACTTCCTCGTGATACATCCGAGGAAAAGGCGACAGGTACGTTTTTCAAAGCTCCTTTCCGATATAAGACTTCAAAATCGTATTCGAGGAGGTCTAGTCCCCATCACCTAAGTCACTCGCGTCGATCTGGAGAAGGAATGAAACCTCGATATCGGGGTATTTGTCAAAATCAGCACGGTGTCGATTTGTTCTTCAAGCTTAGCGAGCGCGCTTTTTATTTCGGTTTCGCATTCCTATAGCAAATTCTTTCTAAGCAGTTTATTTGTGGTTCCGCGTCTGACGCGAAGTGAAATATAGAACGAAGGTACCAAGACGCTATTCACAAGAATCGCCTCAGTTGCTTTGTCGTCATTGAGTGTGGGTATAAGAAAAAGGGCTTGACCCTGCCGTATCGTCTTTCATACCCTTTTCATTCAGGAAAAATCCAAGACAACGAACGGTCAGTCCCATGTCAAAATCCATGTCTGGCTCTATGAAGAAGTCTACTAGTCGCTGGAATGCCACAAGGGCTCATGGCAATCTAAAGGGCGACCTTGTAAAGTAAAAGAAACCCATTCACGGCCCCAAGTTTGTCAAGAATCATGTCCATTTTTGGCAAAGGGTACGCATCCTTTTGAGCGACCTTGTAGCAATAACATATAAATGATAATAATAATATTTTTCAAGGCCTTCAGATATATTCAATAATAACTCAGTTTTATCGGTTGGTGTCTCCAGACGTCTCTGGTGTGATTGATGCGATCAGTTGCTGGTAGTAGCTCAAGAGGGGGCTTGATAATCCTGACAACTAACGTTTCCAGTTCGTGTTACCACTCATTTCTTATGTCCCTAAGGCACCAACACTGGTCTAACGCTGTCCGATTACAACCCTCTTCTCCATTTACAACTCAGGTCCTTCCTCGGCGTAATCGTTAACCGTTTCCGGGTAGTCGCCGTATACTTAGTTCTTTTGCTGCCGCCTCGTACTATATCGAATGTATGGATAAAGTCCATACCCAACAACACCTATTTTCCCATGCTCAGAATAATATGGATCTTCATTATTTGCGAAACACGATCGATTTTGGTTGGGAGATGGCACGTGCCCTCGACCTGACTGGCCGTGCCGTCAGCTGTCATAGCTGGTTTGTTCGGTGCGTATACAACGTAGCCTTGTAGCTTTCTGCTACATTAGAAATTATTTCAGACTTTCCGGGAAAGTAATCTGAGTAGGGAGTGTTGGTGGGAGAAGGAAAACAGATGTAGGGGTGCGAAGATAAAGGTGAAAAGGAAAGGTATTTCAGAACGAATGGATTGTAGATAGACGAAGTGACAAGGATGCACGAGAAAGGAAGGTATATGAGTTTGTTCAAAAGAATGGCATGAATAAAGAGAAGGCAGAAGGAGCGGAGGCAATAGAAAAGAGAGTCAAGGTTTAACGGAAACTATGTGTGGCTTATGCCGAGGGAGAGAGCGCAATATTTGTAAGAGAAAGGACAGCAAGGAGGTCAGGAACTTACCAAGTAAGCAAGTCAATTTTTTAAGGCCAGCAGGCCAAAAACTAAACGTTTTTCTATATGTACCATCTCGGTAACCTGGTTTACTTTTTTCTTTATTGTTCTCTTTACATTCACTACCTTCTAAACCTCTTCTTCCCTCAAAGTCTTCCTCCTCGCTTCTCTAAATCTTAGGTTTTCCTACTGTTTACATATCACGCTTCTCAGCTCACTTCCTCTTCTATTTCCTTTTCCAGTAATTTGCTCCATTTTTAAACTAGTTTCTGATTATCTTCTTTTCTATACATTCCTTATTCCGTCCTTTTGTATTTCATCTTTACTAATTTCTTTTTTGCTTGTACACTTAAATACTCCTTTTATTTCTCCTATCATTATTTCCATCTCCTCGTTCACATTTCCTTCGCCCAGTTTGTTATTTCTGACCTTTTTCTTAAATCAAACTGTTCCTTCCGTTGACCACTTCTCTTTTTCTGCACTTTTATTTAAGAACGTTTTTCGGTACGTACGCATAGTAGACCATAGAGACGAATTTTAATCTAAAAATATCAATCTTCAAGCAAAAAGCTGAATTTTTAACAAAGTAGTTCAATCTTTAATTAAGTCGTTAAATTTTTAAACAGAAAAGATCAATTTTGCGCAAAAAATATAACCTCTTTTGGTTGAAACTTCAAGTATAAGAAATGAAATTGCCGTTAACTTTAACGTTTTTTTTCAATTTATTTCAACTTTGATTTTCATGGATACCGCAAACAAACGGTAAAAGGTGTGTTGTTACAGTCGCGCCTGAGTAAATACTAGGCAGTCTGATAAGTCCTTGAAAAATGAAACACGGAGACGTTTTTTTGGCTAAAGTCGGTTTTATTTTTCAACATACTCTCCTTTTAGGTCGATACA
>NC_046664.1:4242545-4246372 GCF_010883055.1 Belonocnema kinseyi | reverse complement strand
TTCGCAGACGTTGCTGCGAAAAGTGCGATAGCTCCGGGTGTTTCTCGCACCACAGAGCATGCAGCCGTGCCATGTAACCCCGTTCACGGGCCACACTCTCATTGTAGCAGTCTAGCAAGTCGTGATTCAGTCGCTCCGTCCACCCAAAGGTCACGAGATTCCGCGGATCCATCGCATTGAATCCATTTTCATTGGCTCCCCCAGCTCTAGATTGGTCGGCATTGTTGGCCGACCCATTGTCGGGAGCCCTGCGCGTTCTGTTGTTTTGAACCGCACTTACTACAACTATGTTTGGTGTTGTCATTGGTGTTCCCACGAGAAGCTAGGGAAAGGGCTTCGTCCATTCTTTTAGAGCCACGCATACAAGGATAAGCCTGCGTACTCTGAGAGGTCGTCCGGTATCCCAGAGTCACCGTTCTAGACACCTCACCCAGGTGCCGTTCGCTTTCGGCATGATTTTCACACCTCCGCTTGGGGGTTAATTCCTTCGGGACCACCCCTGGACAATTTTCCGCGAATGCCTATTTATTTTTGTAACCATATTCAACAGAAACCCTTGGTACAGGGACCCTTGGTACAGTGGCAGTAGATTGCAAGGTGAAAATCTGGAATAAACAATAGTTCCAATGTTTTAAATAAATAAATAGGAAAATTAAGTAGTTGAAACCTGAACAAAAAAACTCAATTTCCAACTACTATTATTTTTTACAAAAAAACGTTGAGTATTTTTCAAACGAAACGTTTTAAAAAAAGTTTAATTTTCTAACACGAATATATGTATTTCTAACAGAAAAGACGAATTATCACCTAAAATGTTTAACGAAAATAATGACACTTTAACAAACAATTTCAGTTTCTAACCAAGGAGTCGAATTTGCAAACAAAAAAGATCAATTTTCAAAGAAAAATGTAAAAGTTGATATTTAAGTTCGAACAGATTTTCATTTTCAATTTTCCACAGAACACAATCAGACTTTGAAGGTACGAGCTTCCATGTTACGAGCGCTTCATAGATACGAGTGCCCAACTCCAAAGGAGTGTGCGGAATTTTCTCCCTTATACCCCACTCTTTTTGAGAATGGGCGTTCCCACGCATGATCCTCGAAATATGTGCGTCGCAGAAGCATTTGATCAACTGAGACTAATTTGGGAATAATAAAGCAGAAATTTTTCTGAATATTTAATTATTACAGTAATTTAGTGATTGGGAATTCTCTTTTGTTAAAGCTCCTTTCGATTTAAGGAACACATTCTCACCACGCATCTATTTCTTCGCACTAGAGTTTATCCCTGATATTGTATATTATTCCTATAAATGCATATTATTATAATTGGTAACATGCCTTAATATTAAATCAGAGGTAGTTTTATTATCTCGTGTAAAAAAATGGGCACTCTTCAAACAAAATTTTGTTATTAAACATTTTATTCCGAATTTTGTCGTTTTTCCATAAACTGAACACTTAAAAATCTGCATTTCGGTTTCAGGGAGTCTCAAAAAGTGGAGAAGCTAGGTATAAACAATAACAGGATAAATCTTGAAGTTTATTATAAGTGACAGTTAGAGTGGAAACAATCGACGTGTTTGGAACCATACGAAAAGTGAATAATAATTTGTTAATGAAGAATTGATTAAAAGTGTATTTAAAGAATATTACACTATTTTGATATGTTTAAAAAATAGATTTTTTTAATAGAGTTTTGATAAAAATCAGAGTATAAGCCAGAAATTTGATAAACCCTTTACGAATTTTTTGGGCATTACGAATCTTTCTATATGTGACAATAAAATCAGACCTATGTGTCCTTAGGATCGAATTTAGAGAATCATTCACCGTACTGTTCTTAATTAAGCGCAAGAATCATTCTATTTTTAATAACAAAATATGTTCATTGTATACTAGCTGGACTATGGTCATATGGAACCAGTTTCGGAAATCCAATCAAACTGAAGTCAATTTAAATGTCTGCTCCGTTTCGAAGAAAGTGAACAGCCCAACCAAACAAATCCTTTTACAATCCTCAGGATAATCAACCGTCACCAAGGTCTACAAGCAGCAAGAGAATTGAAACTAAATTTAATAAACTTACATAATCGGTATTCAATTGAAATCGCGTTAAAAACTTCACACTCATTAATAAAGCTCTATCCCAAACATGCTCTCATGTTTTTCCTCCCACTCAGATATTGTGGACTCCTTTCACTTTTTCTTCCTAATACATCTCTTCTTTTGCCTTCTTTCCCAATATAAATTTTGCTACTATAGTACATGTTCTCCCATCCTAACCCTTTTTCAAATACCTTGGTGTTCCTTTCTTCCTTTGTCCATTTTGCCCAATTCTTTATATACAGTCCCCTTTTCTATATCTCTAACACTAAAGGACTCACTCCTTTCTTTTACCTATCTTGTAAGTTTTATCGCCCTCTCGCTTCGCTCTTCTCCCTTCAACAAACACTTCTTCACTAACTTTCCTTCCTTTCTTCCTTTCCATTCCTTAACTTGGACGATTCCAAATGTGGCAGCGTCCACTATTTGAGTTATTTTAGTTCTTTATAATACAGTCTTGAGGTATTAGCTTAAATCACTATTTTTGAAATTCCAGGTGTGTATTCCCATTCGCGGTACTGTATTCTAAGCTGACGTGGACAAATCGCAGTCCTAATTTGCCGATGTTATGCTTCTTCTGACAATTCTTCATGTAGTCTTGAAGCGCGGGCTTATTAAAAAATACAAGCCCACAAAAAAAAGTTGGTTGTGCTTTGTACTGACCAGTGTATCCTTATGTATTTTTGGCCGCTAAATCCGAATCAGACTTCAGAATTTCACTTACATGTCAAAATTTTCCCCTAGCCTAGAGGAAATGTGTAAAATTGAGGGTTTTCTGGATTCTCTGAACGTATTTTCTTTTAAGTGACAAGTCAATTTTTACAAGTATCTTTACGTATTTTCAGTTAGTAAATCCATATTAGTACACAAAATTAGTTTGCAGTGCCACAAATTTTTCCTTAGCCAAGGGAAATTTTTAAACTCTAAGGTATTCTGGGTTCTCTGAACATTCTTTTCTTGGAGTGGCAAGTCCATGACAAAATACAGTATCTCCATGGATTTAGCGTAGACCTTAGAAAAATAGGTGAAAAGTCAATTTTTACTATTACCTGTATTTTGCTCTGTCGACAGCAAAAATAAAAAAATGTCATGTTTGGATTTATTTTATTTCTTTGTATAAATAACATAAAGTGCTCACTCTTGGTGTTGTTTCACGTATGCAACATTGCATACCGTGCAGTCTTCATAATGCGCGCAAAAATCCTGCTGCATTGACAGATACTGGAGCGATTATACTGCTCCCAAATAGGATGTGTGGCCTGGATCGTCTTTCAGTATATCGAGGTAACGATTCAAGTAGCAGCGCACTGCTTTGCAGGGGGCGTTAGGGTGCGACGGTGATGCCGTAGTGTGTCCGACGGTGAGTTTACATGTTTCTCGTCAAAGTCGGAAAGCCCTCATACTTAGTCCTGGGGAGGTATGAGGGTTATCACCCCCAGGACGGCGGACTCACTTCGAACGGAACAGGATCCCTAACATGCGGGTTTTTCTTTAACTGTGTGGAACTTAACAATCACAAAAACCATAATACACAAAATAAAAAATCAAGAGACTAAATGGGCACCTAGAATCATATGCAATAATTGCTGTAGCATGCTACGTCGTAATGAAGAAACAAAATATACCAGGTGTATACATATGAAACCGGTATTGCCATTTAGCGGCCAGTAGGCACACTTGTAGGCACTGTCGGAACTTACCATTTGTGCTAATTGGCAT
>NC_046664.1:4231744-4242445 GCF_010883055.1 Belonocnema kinseyi | reverse complement strand
TATTTGCATCGATGGGGCACGCACTCAGCGAACAGCGCTTCACTTTTTACGAAAATGTTGGAAAATGGCTCGATGACTGGTTTGCTTCAAAAAACGAAGACTATTGCTATTTTTGTAAAACTAACATGTTTGGGCACAAAACTTCGACCATATAAAAATATTGACTATGCAAACTTTTCTACCCGCATCAAGCCACCTATCTCATGTGATGAATACAACGATAGTATCAAAGAGGCTCAAAATATTGATGAAGTCGAGAAAAATGTTATTTCATCACAAAGGCAGACATCAATTGAAACGTTTTCATGTGAGAAATATGAAAGTGGCGATTGCACACACGACACTGACAACGACGACAGTGGAGATGGCTTCATTCCTGAAGCAGAAAAAAGCCACCCGAACTCTACACGCAAAAGGAATTGAATGACTTTGTCAGAGAATTAGTTTTGCCTAAAGCTGCTGCTGAATAATTTGCCTCAGATTTGAAAAAAAGAAATTTGGTAACGAAAACTACTAAATCCACCGTACTCCAAAACAGAAAAAAAGCTTTTCTAAAGTGCTTCACTCGAGATACTGATTTAGTCTATTGTTTAGATGTTAAGGGTTTAATGAATAAAATAAAACAAAATACTTATAAGGATGATGAGTAGAGGCTTTTTATTGACTCTTCCAAGCGAAGTCTTAAAGCAGTGTTGCTTCACAATAAAAATAAGCTTGCATCAGTACTAATAGCCTACTCCACTATACTGAAGGAAGAGTAAATTAATCTTAAAAAGGTTTTGAGTCTGATTAAGTATTCGGTACAGCAGTGGAAGATCTATGGAGATCTGAAAATTGTAACTATACTGTTAGGGCTTTGATCAGGTTTTACTAAAAATCCCTGCTTATTGTGCTTGTGGGATAGCAGAGATCTCGAGCATCACTTCATACACAAAAAATACCAAGAAAGGTTATCTTTTGAACTTATTTGAAACAATATATTATACGAGCTATTGCTTAAGTCGACACAAATTCTTTTGACTCCTCTTCATATCAAACTTGTCTTAATGAAACAGTTTGTTAAATCACTGGACAAAGAAGGAGAATGTTTTACATATCTAGAAAGGAAGTTTCCAGGTTTGTCCGACTTCAAAGTAAAGGCGGGAGTTTTTGATAGTCCTCAAATTCGGCAAATGTTTAAAGACAGTAAATTTAGTAAACATATGAATGACACCGAAAAAATTGCTTGGCTTAGTTTTAAAAAAGTTGTAAAGAATTTTTAAGGAACCACAAAAGCAACGACTACAGAGAATTAGTTGAAAATATGTTTCAGAAATACTATGAACAAGATTGTTTGAGGAACTTGAAACTGCACTTTCTTCACTCAAATCAATATTACTTCCCTGAGAATCTTAGCAATGAAAGCGAAGAACAGGGTAAACTCTTTCATCAAGACATCAAAGAAATCGAGCGTCGTTAGCAGGGATGATGAGATGAGCATATGATGGCAGATTTTTTCTGGATTTTGAAAAGAGATGTTGAACGCAGAGGAATATTACCTAAACGAAAACCATTCCGTAGATCTTTATAAGACAAAAGAACTATGAAACATAAAGAAGGCTGAATTCATTAGATTTAGATTCGTAACAATGAATCCCATTTTTATAATAACTACTTTTTTCAGAAATTGTTTTGTGTTTTTCTTAATTTATAAAAAGTCTCCAACGATTAGAAGAAGAAAGAGGCACTATAAGGTTTGTTTAAGATTAAAAAACTCGAGATGACTAAAAATAAAATTCATTTTGACGGCTCCTATTGACAAAACTGTATCTGTATCATCAAAGTTTGATGCGCAGGTCCATAATCTTCGTAAAGTCAGAAGCTTTTTTTAGTTTTTCACGGCTTCCCCTAGACTAGAGGAAAAGTTTTGGTACTACAAAGTAATTTTGAGTACAAGTATTAATTTGCCAACTTAAAATATATAAAGATACTGCGTTTTTCACTGTATTGCCACTTAAAAGAAAATACGTTTAGAGAACCCAGGAAACCTTAGATTTTACACATTTTCCCTAGGCTAGGAGAGAATTCTGATGTGTAGAGAAAATTCTAATACAATTTTTAATAGAGTAAGATTTCCCAAATACAAAATTACAGACAATTTTAAAATATGTTTTTATTACATCATTATCTAAGAAATAAAGAATTATCTTATCTTTTACTTATCTTTGCATGCGGGGGTCGACAATAATAGACGAATCCCTTTCTCCATGAAGATAGAGTCAATGAGATGGATCGGCGGAATCTCGAGGCTTCTAATTGGACAGAGCAACTAATTCACGAGTTGCTAGAGTGCTACAATGCGAGTGTGGCTCATGAACGAGAGGGTTACATGATACGAAAGCATACTCTGTGGGGCGAGAAATACCCAGAGCTGTCGCATTCTTCTCATCAACGTCTGAGAAATCGTGCCGAACTACTCCAAAAAGGTACTATGTAAGCGGAGCACCTACTTTAACATGGCCTGAACAAGCCGGCAACAGAGAAAGAAAGGCGACACTAAGAACAACCGCGGGCAAGCATACAATGGACGAAGAGCGATGCTTCATGACTCGAAGAAATATAAACACCCAGGTTTCTATCGAGCCTGAATATCGCTAAAATGGATAACGAGCTTCATGGACATTTTTCCGAAGAATCTTACCGTGAAATTATCAATTGTTCAGTGTGTGATTGACTACATAACATCTGGCAGAAATTTTACCGCCAAGGTTCGAATGTTCACGCGGGAACTCCGGATTCGTTATTACACATTCAACAAGTCAAAGCCGCTGGCCATCAGGCAGCATATTGTGGAGAGAATATGGATACTATCTGACGCTTAAAGAAGTCTAGAGCGGAAAGAGAGCCGGGTCCCAGAAATCCAACAGTTTCTCTCTGACCTATCTCGACTTTAGCAAGACCCTCCAGTTACTGTCGATCACCCGTCCAAACCAGAGGAGGTCGAAGTATTTTTGAGAAAAGTCTACAAAGTGCAGCCTAGACTGGACGAAGACTCAGAGAACATAAACAGATTTAAGTAACTGTGTGGTGTCCCTCAACGCCCGAAGAAGAATGCCAATCCATCACTACCGAGAAGCTGAGAAAAGTATTAAGAGGTATGCTCACCTCATATTTACAGTCGGAAAAACCAATTTCGGAGTAGTTGCTGATCACTTAGGAATTTTCGGGTCGTTAATTATGGATTTGCCCTTGTTTTAATAAAAACAAGATAGATGATACAGAATGGCAGTGGGTTTTCACAAATTAAAATTTTTTATGACACAAATGATTACTTGGGGATTTTTGGGGTCGCGTATATAGATTATGTTGTTAAAAAATAATCTAAAATTTCAAGTAAAAGTTATAAAGGTCTGAATCTTCAAATGGATCATCCTACAATATGTGAAAATGTCTTCCACCAGGAAGGTTACATGATTTTTGGTACCTACATAATCGCTCTGCATTGCAACTGCCCACGACTTTTTGGAGGAAAATTTCGAAACGCAACGTCAAGTTATAAAGACCTGAATAGTGATATTTCTCAAGTGTAGTATTATTTTCTCAGTCATGTTCCATTCTTTTGTCGATCAGAGATCTTTAATTGTCACAAATTAAATATCCAAAATTTATGGTTAGTGTGTCAGATCGGGTCAGGGTGGGATTAAGGCGAAGGAGAAGCAGGCGACCGCCTGTTCCTCCTACGATCGCAGGGCACCGTGAGCTTCAAACGAGGGCAAACTTTCATATTGCTTTAAACTGAAATATTTCATATGAATGATTGAATTCCATTGTTATACTCTTATTAAAAGCTACCTTAGCTTCAAACTTCATTAGCTGATTCCAGAAGGGAAGTACTTCAGTATAAAGTTGCAAGGTGTGCCAAGCTAACTTTTTGCCGATCTCATACATCTTATATTTTAGTTCAAAGCAGTATGAAAGTCTCACTAAGTGCCACCGAGCACTGTTTACAAAAGAGAAGCTCCTGGACTGCATTCTGCAAACTGAGGACTCGCTAGAACTTCACATAAGACGAGCAGCCTACGAGATACAGTAGGTCAGCCAGATGCTCCATATAGTAAAAGACTTGCCGAATTCTTTTGCATGTGGTTGGAAATTATACATAAAAGAATGGAATATTCACTGTAAATTTAAACCTACAGTCCAAGAAGCTTGCGAATCCACCACTATTTCAAGCAATGTTTCTCAAATAGATTTTTATTAGTGCAATTTGCCCGTGCCAAAACACTGCTGAAATGTCAACTTTCCTCGATGGCTATATAAACAAATTAATCTTTAACTATAATTAAACTTTCCTTGAATTCTCAACTAAGAGTTAGTGAATATACCTTCTCTAAATAGTTCTTTACCGAAGAGAAAAAACCTTATATGTAAAATATGACAGTCTTCATAAGACCGAGGGGAAGTAGAGTGAAGTTTCGTCTAAAAATGCCGCAGGTATATCAGTTGTGCAAGAGATTTTGATAGAAATACTGTGATTCCGGTATTTTCTGTTTGTGCCCCTAATAGGTATTTTTTTGCATTATGGTCAGCTTTTTAGGATTTTTGACCACTGTGCAGTGCAATCTATCGATGGCCTCGATTGATTACCGGCAAACTTTCAATTCAACCTCCCTTAGACTTATTTACTACCCCATATGGAAAAAAATCTTGGGACAAGTAACAACATCACCTTTCAGAGAAGTATCTTTTACGGCGACACCATGAACCCACTCCTCTTTTGTGTCACATTATTTCCACTATTTCTATCATTTCGACATTCCCAGAGGTACTTTTGCGACAAACTTGCCAATTGAGGCGTGGAAGTTTGACCAACATTATTACTGTGACTGGTCAAATACGTACCATCACGTCCGTAGGAGACGTTGGAAAGTGATAGGAATTTGGCCGAAATAAAATTTCTAAACGGTCAAAGGGTGCCTTTTTGCCCCACGAGATCTCGAGAAGGAGAAGGGATTTGGCCAAAATTGTTTCTGTGATCGTCAAAGAGGTATTTTCCTATCCTCAATACGACGTTGCAAAGAGGTAGGGGTTTTACCAACTTCATTTCTATAACTGATCAAATAGGTATTATCTCGTCACCATGATATCCCGGCTTTGGTGGTTTGAATTTCATGTAGGTTTTGACTAACCTAAGATATTGATGCTATATCACGCCAAGAACAATTTTTATTCCGAAGCACTAATAGTCACTGGTAAATGGGCGAAAAGGAAAAGTTAGGTAATTATTATTATAACTTACCTGTTTATTAACATCTATTTCAGGGACATAACGCCCGACAAAATCATCTTGACATGTGACTGACAGTTTGTAGACGAGACTTCACGTTGCTCTGGGTCATAAAAAACAGTGTCTAATGGATGCTTTTCTTCTAGATTCTCCGAATGAACCTGTGTGGCTCAAATTTGTTCCAAATCACTTGGTCAGTTGGGGATCGTCATCTCAGAGATCAAGTTTATTTAAAAACTCTAAGGTTTTCACTACAATACGTCTTTCGATAACGAGTGACAGATCGAAACTAGACAGGATGGAAAAAGGGTGCTCACAGAGATGAGGAAGAGTCTACAGGACCGTGGCTTTGAGGTTTTCAATCAGAGGAGTATCAATTAGTATCTGATATAGAAACTCTCTCTAAGGAGGATATCCGATCCATGATTTCGGAAACACCCATAAAATCAGCGGATACATTTCTTGAGGCGAAGATTACCACCAAGAAACAAGGAGGTAGACCAAACAGGTTCGAGTTTGCATCGCGTTTATCACTCTCATCCGAGGGATCTAATCGTTTCAGAAATGGGTTGATTACAGAATTTTTGTCCGAGAAATAAAATTTTCTGAAATCCCGGATTCCCCACCATGGATTCTTCACGGTCTGCGCAACACGAGTTCGTAAATTTGGTAGAATTAGCAGTCGTTTAGCGTGTTTGCAAATCACAAACGATATACTTGCGAAGCAATAGACATATCCCATGACTGTAATTTTTGGTGTGGATTTTAACGCTCGAATTGGGGCTCTAAATCAGGTGTCTGAGGAGATGGTTTTGCTTCGGGTAGGCGCAAGCTTTAAAAGCAAGAAGCCGTGGTATGACTGGGTGTGCTCCAATAGTACGGTGAGTGCAAATAAGTCTGAAGGTGTGTAAGAGGTCAAAACTCGCACAAAAAGACATCCTTAAATTTAATGTAAACAAAATGGCTTATATTACCCTTTTAGATTTAAATAAGGTGGCTTACAAGAAGGCTTCTCAGAATGATGTTGAAGCAGCTAGAGGATTGGCGGATTTCTGGAAGGCAGTTAATTTTTTAAAGTCTAGGTCGGCGGTTGGCGATAACCTTAAGTTGCATCATTGCAGGAATTTGCGAATGGTTTGTATCTGCCTGAAATTGCTCTTGACCTTCTCTGGACGGTGCATACACACCCTCTGTTAGATTATCCAATTTCAAGACGCGAAATCGAAGTGGCTATCAATAAATGTAAACCAGCGATAGCTTTTGGTCCGGACGGGATTCCAGTGTAATTTTATAAAGTTCTTTCAGAGTTAGGTATGGATTACCTGGAATGTCTTTTCAGGAGGATCTAGGAGAATGAGAGAGTACTCTCTTCTTGGGGGGATATTTTTACGTTCATGATTTACAAGGGTGATAAAGATGACATTGGCTCATATAGGGATATCGCGTTTGTAAATAGTACAGCCAAGATATTTACCCAAATCCTTCTGGTAGATTGGTGAAGTGGAGGAATGAGTCAAAATGTGTGCCAGAATTCCAGGTAGAATCTAGGGCCGGCAGAGGTTGTGTAGATCACATCTTTGTTTTAAGTTCTTTAGTCCAGATACATCTCTCCACCCCTGGCCGCAAAATCTATGCATGTTTTGTCGATTTGAAGAGAACCTTCCCTTCAGTAAATTACGATCTACTGTGAAGCAAATCACGGAGTTTAGGTGTCGAAACCAAATTTAATAAAATTCTGAAGAGTCTGTCCGACGCGGCTAGGGTATCGATTCGCACGTCGGAGGGCCTAACAACCCCGCTTGACGTTAATTATGGTGTTCAGGAGGCTGAGTTTCATAGTCCGGTCTTTTTTATTTTAGCACTTAGTGACTTGGAAGACTTCTTGCTAAATCGAGGCCTGAGGTAAATCTCAATTAATCATCTGAATGAGGTTCTTCTACTGGCGTATGCTGATAACATCGTGTTGCTTGCTGACTCTGGTATTAATCTCCAGAGGAAAATAAATACCCTTCTTAGGGAATACAATTATCTAGAAAAGGTATTCAAGAGCTCAGGCACCTTCGCTCTGGCCTATACTTAGACTAAAGCTCGGTCGCTTCTCAACAGCATATAACATCTCAAAGTTTTCCCTTGACTGTTTAGAAAAGATGCTGGATATAGGCGAAGAAATACTCCCTAGAATATGCAAAAATGCCTGCAGGCTATGGTCTGTACGTAGTACGTTTGCAGTCAAACAAAGAGATCATTTTAATCAAATTTGAGGTCTATCTTAGAAACTTAGACCTAAACAGGCTTTCGCACACTTCTTCAATTTAAGTGCAACCTTATCTCGGAATGGATCCAATAGGGAAACAGTACCTTAGCGGTGGAATATCTTTAAAATTTGTAAGAGCTCTTGCTCAGCCTCGTCTCATAGGCTCAGTTCGGAGTTCATTTTCATATGAGATCTTAGTTTTGGACTTGTGGCGGGACAGATTTGCTCAATCTCAAACCAAGGCCTGGAAGAAAACTTATTCCACCTTTTAGTGGAATTCCCGATGTATAAAAACATAACATTGGATTGTTTTAGGTCATCGGTAGACCTTACAGCCTCTGGTGCCCTCTGGATCGCTTTGTTAATTCATCATTAATATTTTTATTGTTCTATAGTGTAAATAATTTTCGAATTCAAGCATTTTCAGGAAAAGCTGATTATTTATAGCGAATTCATAGATATTTATTCTAAACAAGGAACTAGTCTATTATTTTTAATAATTAAATTATTAATAACACTAATGGTTTATTATTAATTCGTTTGATGAAAAATGATTAAGTGTATAAGAAAGTAATTACCTCTATAATTAACAATCTTATAAATAAATACTTATGTTATGTTAGACTTGAAATTTAAATGAATAGCAGCATATGTGAGGTAATTTTGTTCATAAAAAGACTATCTTCACGAGTTAAATAAACCATTAATTTTGTTTATTGCGACTAGTAGTGGACGAATAAATTTTGTAATTGCACAAGATTTTTGAGTTTGTTTCATTTACTAGTATTTTGTACTGCATTTTTTTGTACAATTGCACTCTCATTTGTCACGAAAAGGTATCAATGAAATCATTTATGGGTTTTACAAGTTCCTTTCGCAGCGTTCCTGACCGTATGTACAAAGCGAAATGGAAGAAGCTGTAAAATCTATTGTAGATATTGACACTTTTGGTAAAATTCAATTTATGCTTGAAGAAAGCAAACGGATTTTCAAACAATTTACAAGTGAAGCAAAACGTTTTGGGATATATGCCGAACAAAGTTTCTACGAGCCACCCACAACTGTTCTCATAGGAGAGGGAAAGGTAACTGCTAAGTACGATGATGGAACTGCAGAAGAAGAGTACACAGAATTCTGTGGCACATATGTATCTTTACGTAACTTATTTAAAAAGATATTATCAGCTCGTGGACTATATCGTGAGATGAAAAATTATTATGATTTATTACTCAATGACTCCGAAAACATCGAAAATACAATACACAGTGATTTGTGGAGAAAAATACACGAGAATTCAGATAAAATAGTATTTCCTGTGATATTGTACTTTGATGACTTCGAAACAAGAAATACTTTAGGAAGCCACGCTGGTGAAGAGAAATTATGCGGAGTTTATGTATCGTTGTCATGTTTACCACCTTATATTGTAGGGAAGTTAGGAAACAATTTTTTTATCCGCATTATTTAGTTCGAAAGATTTAAAAGGATGTGGTTTACAAGCTGGCTTTGAACGTACGATTGATAATTTAAATGAATTAGCAACAGAGGGAGTTACAATTACAGAAAATTACAAGGAAATTACTGTATACTTTAAAAGTGTACAACTGCTAGCGGACAATTTAGGCATGAATATGTGTACAGGTTTTTCAGGGATAATGATAATGAATATTGAAAGCTTTATCTATATCTACGACAAATTTTTGGTTTGTTAACATCGCCAAGACTTACTAAAGGACAAATGATTCTCGCAGGTGTATTTATTGAAAAGCATAATGCTCTTCATTTTGAACTTGTTGGGAAATTAAAACCCAAAATGCATCTGCTTCTTCATTACCGCAGAGTTACTTTTTTGAAGAGTCCTGTGATTCACTACTCTACGATGAAGTTTAAGTTTAAAAATAAATAAATGAAAGAAATGGCTGTAAGTATTTTTTCAACTGTTAATTTGCTGCTATCAGTAGCAATAAGACATCAATTACTGAAGTGTTATCAGTCTGAATTGCGACAAAATCCAGCAAGTGTTTCATTTGGAACTGTAATGGATGAAGATGCTAGGTTAATGATGTCAAAGTTTTTTCCGCTTCTTGATTCAAAATCATCCGTACAAACTTTACATTTTATTCATATTCTTGGGAAAAAATTGAAAATAATAGTATTTTTGCAATTAAATTTCTCAACATAGGACCTTGTTTTGGCAGAATAAAAAATATTTTTTGTTACAAAGAAAACGTTTATTTTCAGTGAGAACAGTTCATACCTGAATATTTTTCCCAGCATTATCACGCGCGTGCAGTGACTTTAAAAAATCAAAAAGATATATACTTTGATCATCATAACTCAGAAAAAAACACATAAAATGATAATAGACCAAATTTAAATTGTCTAATCACGCCCGAATCCGTGCTTCACCCACGCTACCCGAGGAAGCGTCGTGCGCGTGGTCACATAGAATTTTTTTTCACAAGATATTCTACCATCCACTTTCATATTGTAAGACAATGTTGTAGATAGTACAATGAAAAATTACAAATAAAAATAATTTGATTTAAAATGCCTATTTTAAAATAACACTAATTGTTTATTTTCCAATTTTCTAATTTCAGAAGTTTTGTGGTTCGATTCCCAATGGAGTGAAGATGGAGTAGGATCTTTTTTTCAAGAAATAATTTTAATACTAAATGTTTAAAAAATTACTGCATACAAATTTAAATAACGGAATTTTCAATCACCAAAAACATGGGCTTCAAACTAAACCATATTGAACTACTTTTTCTTATGATGTAATTATTTTAGTTAAAAAATTGGACAATGTACAAAACCTTTGAAGAAGAACCAATTTTTTGGGTTGACAGATAAAAAATCGATATTTTAGAAATTCTTCATATCAGAGTGCAATGAAAAAATGTAGTTTTAAATCTGACATCGAATACCCATATGTTATCTTGTTGATAATTAATGTCAAACTCGTCCTTTTAAGATACTTATATTCATATTTCATCATTCAGTTCTAAGAAATTGTTGAGAAAAGAGATTGAAAAGGAGACTATTGTTGTTAAACAAAAGTTACACACCTACCGCATTCAGTGCCGTCTTTTAAGACCGTCGGGCCCTAGGCACGGCCGACGTGGGGCCCTCTTAAGGCGGCGGAAATCATATAAAGTAATAGGTCTTTCAACTTTTT
>NC_046664.1:4186771-4231644 GCF_010883055.1 Belonocnema kinseyi | reverse complement strand
TTGCTACAAAAAAAATGTCAAACTTTTCTCTCCCTGGGGCCCTCTGAGGGCTTGGGGCCCTAGGCTATAGCCTATTTTGCCTTTGCGTAAAGACGGCACTGACCGCATTACACACCTACCGGATTACAATATAGATGTTTCACTTACGCTCAACAGAAAGAAATTTGATTTGCTGAATTGAATCTTTTGTGACACGAATAAAGCCATATTTCCAAATAGAGTTTTAATAAAAATCGGAGTCTCGGCCAGAAATTTGGTGACCGATTTATACATTTTTTGGACATTGGACGTCTTTCTGAGGGTCGGTTCCCCCAACCTCAGTTAAATCATTTTCTAACTAACATCAGGTTAAATGTAATGCCATAGTTAAGCATCGATTGTCCTGTCGCGCGTTTCACTACGTTTTTGGAGGTCCCGGTTATCTCAACAGATAGTCGTTTCAAAATAACTCCTATTTTACTTTAACTATTCGCATGAATGGCTACTTATCGGTCCTTTGATTTGATTTAGCAGATCATTTACACAAGCTTTTCTTAAGCGAGATCTCGTTTGAAAATCAACGTCGTCGAAATCATGAAAAAATTAACTTTTTCTTTGAAAATGCGCGGTATTCTGCGGAAAAATTAAAAAATGTCTTCTTCCACTTCGTCATCAGACGACCTCAGAGCTTCTTCTAAAAAGTCCATATTTCACAACGACACTGCAATTTTCAGGTTTAAGGCCGATCAAATCGCCCTAACCGACCAAACTTGACCGGTTACATTTAACGGTGGTTAATTCGAGTTAACCGGCTGTTAAAAGTGGTGGAGCGTATAACTAGCTGTAACCGACGATTAAATTTTTAACCGAGGCTGGTGGAACCCGCCCTAAGTCTGCTTTGTCAGTTTCATGAACCTAGACAACTGAGCCTGAATAGATTTTCTTTGTTCTTAAAAGTATAATTAAATCCTTATAATCAATTTAAATTAAAAACATTAAAAGTTTTAATCTCATTTTTAACCTCAAGTTTCTCTTTCCAGGTTCATTTACTATTCCTCTCCTGCATCCATCCCATACATGATCTAATGATCTTTTTTGAGTACTTTGGTGGTAACGGTAGCAAAGTCTGCTATATGCTTTATACCAGTCCGTCATAACACAGTGTATTGGTTTAAAGCACTATTTTCAAAACGCTAGGTGGGTATTTAACATTTGGGTGTCAAAATTAGGGAGCGCATAGCTTTCGAAATAACAGAAAACGAAGGTAACTGCAAATAAAACCGTGTGCCTGCGTACAAGGTACATATGAACGCAACCTTTAAGCCAAGACCCCAACTTAGTATAAGAATTAGGTTAAGTAAATTGATTTTCATAGAATTTACCTGACGTTCGGAGGAACCCGAGTTTATCTGGCCCCGAAACTGGAGTTACGTGCGGAGTGACCTCATAGAACCGCGCGTGTTTTTAGTCATACCAGCGCGGTTTAAATTGCTCCATTTATTTAGCCCCCCGCGCCATATAAAGACTTCAGGAACGCTCAACTCAAAAAACAACTACGGAATATTTGAATTTTGAAGTAGGAGGAAAAATACTTAAAATTTACGAATTTCAGTTATTTCTCTATTACTCCGAGAGTTCTCACTTTACATCAAGGAGTAAAACGAGGTAGCTACACTGATAGCTGATGACAGGAACACTTCAATCGAGGATCGGATAGGGACATCCTACCTGGCGCCTAAAAAAATAAAATAATAGGCTTCTAGGGTTCGCAGGTTGAAATGTGAGACCCGCGAACTCGATTCATTCTGGTAATCTGTCTCGGTAAAGTATGTAGGTGTAGTAGGTGGGGAGAACAGTGAATTCCAGAACGGTAGAAGGCCTTCAAGAGTGGATAGGGAACTTAACTTGCGAGTCTTCATGACTGCCCGAATTGGTAATACTCCTAAGGCCATTGCTTTAATCGAGAGATCCAGGACACGTGCTACTCGTATCTTCCAAACGAAATCTATTGTGTTTTACGAATGATGGTAGGAAGCGACCTTGGTATATGGTGGAAAACCCGGAAACAGGTCACCATTATACCGAGAATTGTAACGAGAAAGGCAGAAACTGGACACGTTAGTTACCAGGAATATCAAGCCCCCTCCTGACGTACTACCAGCAATTAATTGCATAGGGCATAACATAGACGTGGGGAGACACACACACCGCTAAAAAAGAAATATTATCGAGTATCTCTAGAGGTCCTGAAAGATATTAAAGATAAGGTAACCCAAATGTTAGCTGGGGGCATAGTAGAGCCTTCGGAATAGCGAAAGTCCAGTCCCATAATAATGCCCTTAAAGTCGAACGGGACCGATAGATTTTGCGTGAACTGCTGTCCCGTGATAGATAGGACCGTCACTAAACAATTTATTTTTCTAGAACAAACCGGGAATTTTTTAATAAACCCGCCTAAAATGCTAGAACAATGATCACTTCCAAAAACACCACTGGGAAACACTTGTAGCAATTATTACAACGCTTTTATTAACTCCTTACATCTTTTTCTTTTCAAAGTTTCTATTGGAACTCTATCCATCCACGTAAACCTATGTGTAGCAAGAAGGAGAACGAAAAATACTAGCCAACGAAGAATGCCAAACAAAATCTCGCACCTCTCACTTGAGTGTGATGCAACCAAAAACTAGGAATATGCGTGTGAATTGTGTATAATTTTAGACGTTCACACATATTCTTAAAGTCTTTTTTAGAGAAATGTCCCCATAGACCAGGGCACACTCGACGCACAAAACATGTCCTCATCGGAAGACGAAGCCTATGGTGGTGTGTTCAATGACTGACTGAAAAAATGTAGGCTCCTACAAAAGACTTCCGGAACTCAAGCCCAGGAATCCAGCGTTTAGTTATTTTGTCTCTTGGAACACTCGACGGTCGAGCGGACATTGATTATATGATGACTGTTAACAGAAAATTAAGAAATCTTGCCACGTGTTCCGATTGTGAAGCCACAGCAATTTCAATAAGTGCGTGATTTCGCGAGTGTTTCTGCGTTTTGCGCGTACCTGAGCCGTGTTTTAATTAGCTGTATCGAAATTTAGTCTGGGTTTCAAATCTTTGTTACCATAGTAAATAAATATTTTTAGAGTGTATGGGGTTAGAATAAAAAAATGATGGGATTGAGGGTAGACAACAAAATAAGAGTAAAAAAATATTTCGACTAGTGAACAGGAAGTACCCTTTTGTACAATTCAAATATTGGAATGTGAAAATAAAAATAATAAAATATCTCGGGGTATAATCTTCTAGGCTGGAGAAAAACCTGTGATACTACCATAGGTTTAAAAATGTCGCTTACAATTTTTGAAGTCTTCATCAGGGTCGATAGAAACTGACGCTGAGTGTCCATTCTAAAGTATAAACTAACCAAAGTGTAGCCTATGTATTCTGTAAATGTAGGGGAATGATTCTTCGATTAAAATAATTTAAATAAAGTGAGAAAGCTTAACCTAAATACAGCTATTTGACATATGACATATGGTAAAAAAATATTTTTGCCGGATAAGTTTAATCTTTCGTCACATAAACGTGCTTCAGAATTAAAGCAATGAAAAGCCAATCAGGTCTCAAACAACAATGATTGCTAGATCTTCAAGATATATCGTTACATCACATTCTTGTTTATGATAAGCTGATTTTAATTGAAAGTATAAAGCACCTTGATTCCGTACGGCTCTGTGGGCCTAGGAGAAAGAGTGGAGAACAACACCCGTAGTCCTTATTATCGCAATCTTTCCCAGAAGGCAATTATTCCTGTGCACACCGCACGTTCCATCGGTCGGCATTTGAACGCTCTAACTTCAACCCCTTTGTTTATCGAGAATTTCGAATCTAACCTCTTTAGACCATCAACGACGCTACCTCGCCCCAAGACGACCTTCTATTCGACATTAACCGCTTCTGGTGTCTTAGCTTTATAGCCCGGTCTTCGCTTCGTCGCCTGGTTCGGGCTATTGAGACTAGCAACATCGAAGTCTGTAAGTTGGTTATTAAAACCAAATATATGCTTTTAATTGCCTCTACCCTTTATTGACTTCATGCGTTCTCGCAAATATACAAATTCCTCCCTTTCCCTTAATTTGTGAGATGCCCCACAAGGTATACACTAGAGCATATCCAATCCATATATTTTTCAACTAAGGGAAAACTGTATAATTTGTTTCTTAATGATTTCTAAATAGTGTATTTAGATACACTATTTAAAAATCATTAAGAAACAAATTATACAAATTATACAAAGAATATTCTGCTGTTTTAATAATATTTACTTACTTTATCTGAATCGTTATCTTTTTGATTATAGATAACAAAAATTGCCTTTTTGAGATACTTATATCAATATTTCATAAATACATCTTAAGGAACAAACTGTATTGCCTCAATTGCATCTTCCGTGGCAAACATAAAGGATTTTTTCAAATTGCGTTTTGATCAAAATCGGAGTCTACCTAGTTAGAAATACACCACCCTCCCAGTACTGGCCCAGTTCTGCCTATCAGAGTTGCAGTACTGACTGGATGAACTGGGCCAGTACTATGCTAGTACTGTCGTGTAATGTTTAGCTAAGAAAAGGCTGAATAATCGTTATTTGTGATAATAGTGCCCGTTTTCTATATTCTGACAAATTATTTAGGTCCAGTTTAAAATAGAGGTTCAGGAACATAGTTATCCTTTATAACCTAAGCGAATCTCGAAGCTTCTAAAAACGACAACCTAATATATAGGTACACATGATTATTTATTCAGTTCTAATGGAACTGAAATAACGCGAAATTTGAAAATGCATCTTAACGATGTGTTTCTCCAGCGGTAAGATAAGTTTGCTTATGAAAGAGAATTTTAACGAAGCTGAAAGCGGGCAAAATTTGAAAAACAGCCCATTGTTGAAGTAAGTTTACAACCCATCACTGATATTAAATTCCATCGTTAAAATTGGTAAAAGATGTATTTTAACAATGCGGAAAGCGCGCAAAATTTAAATATCTTATTCGTGACTTAAAACTACTGCAAGTAAAATAAAATTTTTGTGAATGTCAGTTGTACGAGGTGTGTTCAAAAAATAAGGTGACTTTATGGTTTTCTCAAAAAATATTCATTTATTCCTCAATATTTATGTTTTCCCCTTCAAAGTAATCCCCCTAAGATATAATACACTTGTGCCAATGCTTTTTCCAATCATCGAAGCACTTCTAATAATCATTTCGTGGTATAGCCTTAAATTCTTTCAGCGGTGCAGTTTTTATTTCCTCAATCGTTGAAAATCGATGTTCTTTCATGGGTCTCTTTAGTTTTGGGAAAAGAAAAAAGTCAATGGGGGCCAAATCCGGTGAATATGGAGGCTGAGGCATGACTATGGTGCTGTTTTTGGTCAGAAAATCTTTCACAAGCAACGATGAATGAGCAGGTACATTATCGTGATGCAAAAGCCACAAATTGTTTTTCCAAAGTTCCAGACGTTTTTTGCGAACAGATATCATGGCATGAGCTAACCGATATGCCAACATCTTCAGCAACTTCTCTGATGGTAATTCGGCGATTTTTCAATACCATTTCTTCCACTGCCTGAACGTTTTCATCTGTTGTTGACGTGCTGGGACGTCCAGGGCGAGGTTCGTCTTCGACAACCTCTCGGCCTTCTTGGAACAGCTTGTACCACTTTTACACATTGTTCTTACTGAGAGTAGACTCACCGTATGCAACTGTCAACATTTCAAGAGTTTTCGAGCACTGGATTCCATTTTTCACACAAAATTTAATGCAAACTCTTTGCTGCATTTTTTTCGAAAGAAGAAAATCGCCGAGCACACCAAACCCTTCTAACCTTTTATGCCTCTGCCAAAAAAACAACACGAGCTATATAGGCGAAACTGTGAACATATGATCGTGACGAGTGTACCAACACAACAAAACAAAAAATTTAAAACTTGATTGTACTTAGCCCGCGAAAATTGAAAATTCACCTTACTTTTTGAACACACCTCGTATATATGATTTCTTGTGTAAATTCTGGTGAAGTAGAGTTCTTGCAGTTTCTATAAGGTTCAATTTAATTGAAACAACGGTTTTCAAGATTTGCATCGTCAAGCCGTCTAGAAGCTTCAATGCAATAGAAAAATAGATACAGCGTTTTTCGAGACTTGCGTTATTAATCCTTCTAGAAACCTCCACTACACAGGGGATGTCGACTAAAAAAGACGGACTAGAACGAAGCACATTTATTCAGTTATCAATTATCAAGTGATAAGCATCAAAAGAGTACAGAAGAGTAGTGAGATAAGTGAGAGATTTAAGTGGACTGCTGTCGACAGAACATTTAACAGTCGAACAAAACCATGTATTCTGTATTTTTCAGTTAGAATATACTGCTTTTTATGTGCTTTTTAGGAATAAATATTTCCTTGTAATTGTTCACATCATGAGTGCTTATAGATGATTGCTTGGGGAATGTTCTGAACACTAGTTCAAGCCAACCAACTGTTTTCTGATACTGCTTACAATCAACTTTGATATATTGTCCCTCAAAACTAATAGGTTCACCACTAACCATAAGGCTGCCATCATTGAGCTATCGCACAGCGTAAACTATCTCCAGATAATGCTATCTTTTTTGTTATAACGTACTGAGAAAAATATTTGTCGAATGGTCATGAATATGAGCTAACTCAATGGTAGCACTTTCTTTAAGCAGAGATCTATCTAGATCTTCTTCAGCATCAGAGGCAATGAAGGAAACGTTATCATCCTAGCTTCTCTACCAATTTTAAGCATTCGTTGTTTACGTCAAATTGCCTAACTACCTTTTGTGATTTGACGGAGCACCTCCTTCTCTTTCTGAAACTTTAAACTATTGAAATGTTTACGTCCGAATCTTTTCTTAATATCATTTCCAATATGTGCTATGTATTTATGAGCAGAAAAACAGTGGAATCCATTTCTGTATTTTTCTTTGTTGAGTTCGCTATCCATATCAATGATAACAAATCTATATAAGTTTAAAGGATTTCGTGTAGACGTAGACATTCTCAAAATTCAATCTGTTCGGGCCATAATTTTATGGTCCACAAAACACTGCACAAAAACTGTCTGCTAATAGACTGCCATGAAGCTTCACATTCTTCTTCTCTTATTGCACTAGGTTTTAAAAGTTGTCAACCAGAAGTTTAAGGTGTTGTGTTGCAAACCACATCTCCATCTCGACTGTTGTTAAAGCTATAAATACACTTCTTATATAGCTTTTGCATCAGTAGCATGCTAAACTTCATTCAGTGAAGAATAATTGTGCATCTTAAAGCGAATAGAGTGCCACGCCATCATCAAGATAAAGGATTAGTCAACAAAGTCATCAACAACTTGCCGTTTGAGTTGCACTTACCTGGCTACTATACTGTGGTACAGGTACTGTTAATCTAGCAAAGAGACTTGCTGACAGTGATCCTGGTATTATTCTTTCAGGCGCAGCGTGCAAAGAACCACGACATTGCATACTCGTAAACTCGTAAGACCGTTAAAGCGAGAAAAGCTGCAGATCGTTTACTAGCCAGTAAAGCTTGGCAACGTATTCTTCCTACAGACACTGTAATTGACGAGAAAGCGGCACTATTGGATATAACTAATATGAAAAGTGTTAAAGCGAAAGTCAGTATAAAGTTAAAGAAGATGATACCTATTTCAAAGAGAAAATCTATTTCGGAAAGTTTAAAGAAGAAAAAACCCAGTTCGAAGAAGAAATCAGGTATAAAAAATAAGGAAATAGCATTCAGAAAGGTTGTGCATGCAGCCAAGAAAGCCATTAAACGAAGTAGTGATTGTGAGGGTGGCCATCAAATCTGTAATCAGAGGTACAAAAGAAGCTGTGAAACGCGTAGGTGATTAACATCAAGTGGAAAGTCCAAGAGTCTTGCTAATATCTTTGAAAGTTGGTGATGTTTTGCCACTGATTCTAATTTTTGCTAGACTCAATACACTTTCCGCTCTTACTGATGGAGCAGCATATGTAGCTAAGGCGGCAAACAATGCTAGTGCAGCCAAACAACAACTAGTAGAAGCTCAACGTCATAACAATGTAATGGAGACTATTGTTCTAGGAGAAGGTTTACATCTAAAACCTTACAGAAAAGGATTAGGCCTTCACATAAAACTTTATCGAAAAGGACACAGGCTTCATCTATAAAGGTGCGAAAAAATTGTAGTGAAGCTATCTCACCATGAACTCACTGATACCGATCTCCTCAAGTATGCTAAAGCTCTATAGATTACACATTTTGATGTAGTGTTCATGTGCAACTAACTACCTGTGACGGGAGCTCGCCAAATTAAGTCAGCTATTGTTATTCTTGATGCTAGTCACGGCACTGGTACACACTTGGTAACCTATAGACAGACCGTTGATAATGTCAAATGCATATAAAAGATAAATACTGTCCATGATGTCAAATGCAAGAACGTTGGTCTTACTAGTAACCTTGAAAAACTACGTCTCACTTACCCCTCGATAAATTGATTTTATGGAGAATACAGGATGGCTCAACATAGCGGAAGCAAGAAAACGTCTTACCAATGATAAGGGATACTTGAATGTCACTATCTCACTCAGAATGATCCTAGGATTTGCTGAAGAGTATTGAAAAATCGTTGTAAGCGCAAAGCATAAACTTTCCCTGGCAAGTTGGCGCAGCGACTTAAACGCCATTGATCAGGCACGACAACAGCTAGGAAACGAAGATCAATTTAAGAGCTCGATACATAAAGCGAAGTAGAAGATAGCCTAGCCAGGTATGTTAATCACTTTGAATACTAAAATATAACCAATGTCAAGATATTCCTACATTCAGAACACTGCCCGTACAATAGTTTGAATCTGTGGAGACAAGAAGAAACTTTGTGGATGTGTTAGAGGCGGTAGAGAGGAAGGGAAGTGACTACTCTCGGAGCTAGAGTAAACATTATAATCATGCACACACACTGGTCACCTACTTCGGAGAAACCCACTTTATTCAAGGATCACCGTCCAAGACACCCACGTGTAGTTTCAACGCTGCTCGGCATTCGCTATCGTGAGTCTTGACTTTGACTTTTGAGAGATGCTCGCATTGACTATTCTGTAGTCGTTTTTTCAGTAGAGCATTCCTCAAGTCTTTACGTTGAAAGAGCGTCGCGGAAAATTTAAACCACACTGATATGACTAAAAACACGTGCGAGTAAATTGTATATAAATTAATTTACTTTACCTCATTCTTATTATAAGATGGGGTCTTGGCTTAAGGGTAGCATTCATAATCGCGACTGCGCGAGAGCATCAAGTTAGCTTTATTTTTAATTAATAATTTAATAAAAACTTATTTTAAAATTATGTTTTTATGATATAGAAGAGGGGACTCATATAAAGAATTGAAGAAAGGGGATAAAGAAAGAGAATTAATAAAAAATGGACATGTATGAGAAATTAAAATATAATAATTGGTGCAGGATGATAAATAAGAAAGAAATAGCAAAGTATTCAAAGCAGGGTTAGCGAGAGGGATGTACTAGAATGGCAAGATTTATATTGGGAAACGATGTAAACGAAGTGATGTATTGAAATTGATGTAGAAGAGGACTGGCAGATAAAGGTACCTGCAAAGAAAAGCTTGAGATTAAAAATAAGATGAAAATTCTTATTTCTTGAATCTAAATTTTGGATTTAATTATACTGTACAGAACTGCAAGTGTATTGTTGATATCTTTATCTTCTAAAAGGAAACTTTACCTGGTTAGCAATATATAATTTTCAACAAGTTCAGAAACAGCTTCTTTGACGAATGTCAAGTTTTAACGCTAATTTAATTGAATAAAGATTATGTAAGTTTGTTGAATTTAGGTTCAATTCTCTTGTTGCTAGTAGACTTTGGTAACGGCTGACTACCATGCAGATTGTCAAAGGATTTGTTAGGTTGGTTGATCAGTTTCTTTAAAGCGGAGGAGAAATTCAAATATACCTCAGTCCGATTGAATGCCTAAAATTGGTGTCCAATGACCAGTGTCTATCCAGTATACATATATTATACTAAAACTTACAAAATATACTTAGAAAAATGTTGAATGTCCAACAAATTTTGCAAAATGTTAAAAATAATGATGACTTAGACTCCGATTTTTTTCAGACCGATATTTGAAGAAATCGCTTTATCTTTGCCTCAGAAGATGCAAATTATGTAACCAAATTTATTGCTTAGGATTTAGTTATGAAATGTAATTATAAGTATCTTAGAAGAACAAGTTTGACATCTATAATTCAAAAGATAACAATTTAGATAGCAAATGTAAACATGATAAAAATAGCAGAATATTCTTTAGATACTCTTTTAACAAATTCTTAATCAACGAATTATTCATTTTTTCCTTAGTTTTAAAATATGTGGATCGTTTATACTCTAGTCTACACCTTGATAGTTATCCTTAATTCTATTGGTGAATATAATAATATATAATATATATATAACTTTAAGAATTTGTTGAGCCTTGTCGCGAGTCACGATTTTTCTCAGGGAATCCTTACATAAGTAGACTTTCATTTAAAATCAGTTTATCATACAAAAGAAAGTGGTGTAATGAATATATCTTGAAAATCTAGAAATTATTGTTGATAAAATCCTGATTGGCTTCTCATCACTTCACTTCAATTATTTTAACCTAATTCTATTACTTTGAGGTTATTTACATTCAATGTGTAACATTATTAATTATTACGATAAAATATTAGTTAAATAACTGTTTTTCTAGCTTCTAATTTTTTTAGCAGGAAAATAAAAAAAACTTTAATAGGATATAGATCTTTATCAAAACAAGTGGTTTGGAATGTAACATCTTGAATATACACATTAATGGTAGACGCCGCGCCGCCAATTGCATTTTATTAATTGTATTAGTTCAACGGAAATAATTTATTTCAATTATTTTACTATAAATAAATTTATGTCAAATATTATTTTCTGTTATTTCTTGTTTCTTCTTAAAAAATAATGATTATGTTTTTAAGCATTAACAAAATAGTTTTCAGCAATTGTTTGTTGCCAATTTGTAGATACCTTTTTTCTCAAGAAAATGAGCTTCTACGCATTTATCTTAATCTCATCACCTGAGTTATAATAATAAAAATAAAGACGGTAAGAAGCAAATATTTAGACAAATTTTTGCTTTATTATTCCGAAAATAGCCTCTGTTGAGGTAATCGAACTTTTTTCCTCGGACTGAATCAAGAAGTATAAACATAAATATCGCAGAAGGACAAACTAGGCGCCTGTAACCGATAAGATTGCGATCAAGATAACGTAGATGATATACAGTCTAAAATAAGTCAAGAATATTCATCAGATACATCGGTAACCAAATCATTTATTAGTGTACGAATCAGTTTGTTTGATCTTTTCAGAACTTATAGAAAACTCTATTCTAAAAGTTTCGTAAATTTCGATCAGATTCTATCTGTCGAAAGGATTACTTATTTTATAATAACTATCTCTGACAACGCTTTTGCTGATAAACATTTTTCTTCAAACTGATACGAGCACTGAAAACATGATCGAAACATAATTAATTTTCTGTTGATGTTGTTAATTCCGTGATTCTATTTTTTTTGTCCAAACATCAATGCTGAGGAATTTGAAAATATTTTTATTTTGAACATTTTATCCAATCCATCGAAATAAGGATAATTATATTATAATTGAAAACAATTTAAAAATACATTCATAACATGTACGTTGTTACTGACCAAAAATTACGGATGCAGTAAACATAGAAGTGTTTTATAGTTTTATAAATGATATCGCCTTTTGGCCAACTTAAAGAGTTCATTAAATTGTATAATTCCTATTTACTTTTGAATAACTAAACTCGATGCTGTGCGCTAATATCTTAGATCTTTTAATTATTATTATTAAAAAGTCAATATAAAATCAACTGTCCCTTTCTTATAAAACAATTAAAATAGTAGCTTTTAAAGTTTAAACATTTCTATCCAAAATTTGATTTCATTAATAGTTAGTAATTTTATGGGTTGAATATGGAATATCCAGATCCTCTGGCAAGAGAAAAAAATTATTATTACCTTCATAATTGTCGTAGTCTGAGATTCAGCTAAAAGCTCTGCACTTATATCCCATGGTTCAGACACTAATAGACGATAGACAATACGCTGAGAAAGTTAAAAAAGTCGCGACTATGCATTGGGCTTGTTGTGGATTATTATTAGTAATGCCGCAAGATTAATTTTAAAAAAATGTAATCGTCTGTTCCTTCTTACAGAGTTAAGTTCAGAGTTTGAATGTTTGCCTAACGGTGCCCCTCTTCCTTGGGTTCCTCGTGGCGACCCATCCTCTTCTGATTCTGACAGACAACATTCACCTACCACATCTCGTTCTACGATCGGGTCTTCTTCTAAAGCTGAGCCTCCTGTTCATTCAAGGTCACACTCTCCTCCAGCCGTTAACAGAACTTCACCTACCAGACTTTCCTTTTCTAACGTATTTGGCTACGGACTGGATCAACTTGAATTTATTCGACTTATTTCCTATAAAAATCCTCAACGGCAGTTCATACTTCGAAGATTCACTTTTTCTTCCAATGCGACAATTCAATTGCTCGAAGAACCGCGTAAGTTTAGGCCTATGCCAACCCAAGAACAAATTGTATTTTCAACATTCGATGGGGACGTTTTTGCAATATTGTCCGGTACTAATACTCTTACTGGAATATATACATACAATCAAGGTGTTTACGCTACAGTACGTGCAAAAATCAACGTAAAAAACGGCAAGGTTACGGCATTGACCGCAGATGAAATCAAGGAAACTCCAGTAGGCCGGCATCGCCAAATCTTGTATGGTTATAGAGTAGAGCATGTGAACCGCAATCACAGGTGAGTAAATTAAAAATATGTGTTATCGCTAAATCACATTTTTAGTTCATTTGTTTGTTAATTTGTTTGTTGATCAAACACTTTCTCGCCAACACTCCTCCCTTTCCCTTCCTCAACTTTGTCTCAAATCGTTTGCAAGATATATCCCAAACATTTAAACTCTTTTACTCCTTCTAAATTTATTCCCTACCATCTACTAGTCCATTCTTTCTTCCTCCCCTCCCCTTTAATAATCCTCATTATCTTCTTTTTTTCTACATTTACATTCAGCTTTGTCATATCTAACTATTTCTCTAATCCTGTAATTAATCTTGCCATGCCTTCTTCATACTCTGCCATCAACGCTATGTCGCCTGCGTATGCCAGTGTATATACCTTTTTCTTGCCTATCGTAACTCCTCCTCAACCTTTTCTCCTTATTTTTTCTTCCAAGTCTGATAATAATAAATTAAATAAAAGTGGACTCAGAGGACATCCTTGCCTCACACCTCTCACCAACCAGAAACAATCTCCTACTTGCGCTCCTAACTTTACCCTCTTTCTAAAAATTTCCTATGCTCTCTTTATTAATCCCTCTCTTATCCCCTTTTTTACTATAACTTTTTCTATTTCGCCTCGGTCTACTGAGTCAAACGCTGCCTCTAAGTCCATGAAAATGGCTATCATTGTCCCTTTTTTCCTTTCAATCCTCTTATTTACTAGATAGTTCAGAACATACCCTCCTATAATCTTTAACCTCCTCTCCTTTGCCTTTCTTTACTATTGGTATAACTCCCCCTTCCTTCCATAACTCTAGCCACCCCTCTCCTTCCATCCTCTATTACACTATACCCATGCCGATTCCTCTAGTTCCTCCCCTCCAGATTTCCATACTTCATTTGGAATCTCATCTATACCAGATGCCTTTCCATTCTTCATTATTCCCAAAACCTTAACTATTTCTTCCCTTGTTAGGTCCTCCTCGTCATCTCTTTCTCTACCATATTTTCCTCCCTTTATAACTTTTCTCTCTACTCCTCCTTGCAAATCCAAAATATATTTCTTCCATTCTACTATTTCCATATGTTTCTTTACTCCTTTTTCTTTTTTTCCTTTCTCTATTCACTACCCTTCATACCTCTTTTTCCGTCCTAGACTTCTCTGCCTCTTCCTCAAACATTTTATTCTCTTCCTCTTACTTTTGATAGCACAACTTAGTATACTTTTTCTTTTTTTCTATATTCTTCCCCATTACTTTTTCTTTTCTCCATTTTCTTAATTCCTTTATGACCTTCTTTTTTTCTCTTCACAGTCCTCATCCCACCCACTTCTATCCCCCCCCTTTACTTACTTCATTTTTTATTGCTGCACTGTAATCCTCTTTTTATTTCTTCTCTCATTTTTCCCATCTCCTCGTCCACATTTCCCTTTTCTGCTTTTCTCTAAACTGTTCTTTTTCTTCCCTTGACCAATCCCCTTTTCCTGAACTTTTTACATTTGATCCCCTTTTACTCATATTGCTATTGATTTTTCGTCCCTCTAATTTCACTATTAAGGGAAAGTGATCCGAATTAATATAATCACCCACCTCTAGTTTCTTAACCTTGTCTTTCACCTCATCATCCAATATCACATAATCTATTATCGTTCCCCTTTCGCCTCTTGAGTATGTATATTCTCCTTCCTCATCTATTTCTATATTTCCGTTTATGATAAACTATCCCAACTTCTTCAAGCTTCTTCCATCATTACCTCTTCTACTATTAATCCTTGTTTTTGTTCTTTCCTTTCTTTTTTATCTTTCCCCCTTATACATTCATTTCTTACTCCCATCACCATTCCTTCTATTGCTCTGCCCTTTTTATTATGTCTCTGCATTTTGCACGTGCCATTTGTAATCTCTTGTTAACCTTCCCCTTACTCTTTCCCATCCCTTTTCATCTAGCCACGTCTCCATTATTATGACTACATCCCATTGTGTCATATTTCTCATAAACTCCCTATCATTCCTCTCGAATCCTGCTATATTCAAGTAACAAATTTCCCATTCTTCCCTACCTTCGTTTCTCATCTTTTTTCCTTCCTACTCTGGACTTCCATATAATAACCTATTCTTTGTCATCACCTCCATCTTATGTTCCCATTTCTTTCATTTCACCAGAATCATTATCTCTCCCCTTCGCTCTTCCCTTCCTACATTTCGCATTTCCTCTATCTCTACGTTAGCACTAATCCTTTTTAGTACTTCGTCCACCCCTACCTTCAGCTCTTTCCCTCTTATCTTATACCATTTATCACCATGTTTAATTTTCCTTCTTCCTTCTCTTTCCTTTCTATTCTTTGTTCTATTTTTCTCAGCCTTTCCTTCTCCTTATTCCCAGTCTCGCCTCCACCGAAATCGCAGTGCGAGCTTTCTACTTTCTTTCTCCTACCTTGCATCTCCTCTAATTTTTTATTATTATCTTTCTGCTTCTCCTCTAGTTTTTATTCCAACGTCAAATATTTATATAGTTGTATTTATTGCATATTGAATCTGTAATAAATTCGTTTTTTTTTTAATGATGGAAAACCTTATGAAAATTCAGAAACACTCATGTCCCACTTTGTCCTTTTTTCTTCTAAAAATCAGCGTTTTTCTGTAAGGTCTGATACTCCTAACGAGCCAAAACTTGGTTCCAGGTGTACTTCTTCTTCGAGGTGCATTGGTCTACCTGCCAGGCTTCCTTCTTCTGATGGATCTGGATATAAACTTGACCAGCTTCCGTATATTCAGCTTATACCTCAGAAGAATCCAAACCTGCTGTTCGGACTTCAAAGATATACTTTTCCTGTGGATAAACCAATTTTACTTCACCACGGATTGAATCACTATGAACCTATACCAATCCAAGAACTAATTGTATTAGCAACACTTTCTGGTGACGTATTTGCAATATTGGAGAGTTATAATAATCTTGCTGGAATATATACATATAATACACACACTGGCTCCAAAGGACGAGCAAAAATAAACATGCAAAGCAGCACGGTTACCCTATTAACAAAAAATGAAATGAGGGACGTTCCAGTAGGCCGCCTTCGTCCTATTTTACAACATTTCAAAATACACCATGTAAAGCACAATCCGCCGCTTCATCCAATCACTTAGAAGAGGTGTTATACAAAAAATGGGATCCGAAGCCATCTTAAAATATTAAGTGTAACTTGTAATTACAAATAATAATAAAACCTGAATGCATTAGACTCGCCAAGACTTCAACTATTTGTTAATATCCCAGCCAGTCTTTTTTAGAAACAAATAATATCAAGTTCCGTTTCCATCACTCACGAAATAGTTGTTGCGGAAAATTATTATCTTAGCGTTTTTTATTTAAATGTTGATATTTAAATACTGGTATTGGATTTGTATAATAGATACACATTTTCTAACAAATAATTCAATTTTTATTTATTAAGATCTTTTCTACTAAAAAAGATAAATTGTCAATCAGAAAAAAAATTGCCAACAAAATATTTGCATTTTTAAGCAAATATTTGCATTTCAAAAAAAAAATTATAAATCAAACTGTAGCATTCACGAACTTTGCCCGTGAATTGAGATTTATTATTTTCTTTAACCGTTTTTGTTTTTGAATTCATCGCTATGCTTGCTCGTAAAATTATTTAGATGATAATGGTGTAACCGCTTTCTAGTATGCAGGGTGTCTAAAAGTTGATCTTCATGGCTTGTTGAAGGTCAACTTTGTTTTTTAAAATGAAAACCCCCTTTATTTTACATCTGCAATCGATAGAGCGGCAAATTCTACGTTCAGGTATGTACCTAAGTCATAGGTCAATTGTAAGGTTCAAGGTCAGTTAGAGGTTATTTAAAATTAACAAAGTTTTCCAAGAGGTCAGTGCCATTCTTGAAGTAAATTTCAACGAGAAATTCATTAGTAAGCTCTGTGTTGATCTTGGTGATGATCTTTAAGGTTTTTTCAAGGTTTTTTCCAAGCAGTTTACGTTTACGTTTAACATCACCCAGAAACAACGAAAAAGCTATGCGATTGTAAAAATGAGTTACAGCATTACGAATCATCTCCTTATCAATCAAAGTAGCCTGTTCAAGAATCCGATTCTGCAATTGGTCTAAACTTTGCGGTTGCGTTGAGTATACTTTGCTCTTTAAATAACCCCAAAGAAAATAGTCGAGAGGCGTTAGATCAGGAGCTCTAGCAGGCTACTCGATTTAACCCCTTCTATCAATCTATCTTTGAAGGAACTGAGTATCCGAATAAGCTCGAACCTCCCTACCGTAATGAGCCGCTACTCCTTCCTGCTGGAACAAAATATTTTGAAAATTATCGCCTGTAATCTCCCTTATTCTTGGTACAATTTGGTTTATGAGAAGCTCTTCATATGCACGGGCATTGAGATTACCATCGATGAAGAAAGGGCCTATCAATGCATCATTTAAGATACCGGCCCAAACATTAATCTTTTGTGGATATTGTGTGTGACCGTCCAACATCCAATCAGGATTTGTGTCGGAAAATACTGTATTGTACAAGAAAAGAGGATCTCTATCAATTCTGTCCATCATGATTTCAGAAATTTCAACCCGACGATCAGAATCGTCTTCATTGAGCTCTTGTACCAGATGAACTTTGTAAGGATGGAAATTAATGCTTGTTAAAATATTTCGCACTGTCCCAGGAGCAATGTCACGCTTATCACTAGCTCGACGTAAACTAAGTTGCGAGTGTTCAACAAATGCTTGGGCTATGTCCATCTGCATCTCCTCAGATCCTGCAGATTTTGGCCGACCAGTTCTCTAACGGTCCTTGATAGATCAATGATTCATAAAGCGCCTTACAGTTCTTTCAATTGTTGATTTTGAGACAGGATTTAGCCCTACTCCATAAAGAAAAGTGCAAAAAAGTCAAACAAACTTGATCATAAGATCGAACTCGATCTCCCCAAACACGCATCATTAATACAGATGACCTCTCTCGTTCCGAAAGTTTAGCTTACGCCATAATAATCTTTTAGCGAAAGATAGTAAGTATGTACTCGTAATAGGTAAATTTAGTTTCGATTCGTAATATTCGAATGAAAAAACTGTATAGGACTTATGGTATCGCCTTAGGTATTGACTTAGGTATCGAAAAACGGTATAGGACTGTATAACTCTTCGGGGAGGAACAGAACTCTGACCAGAATACCTGGAACTTTTAATGAAAAATTTCCTTATGATTTTACAATATTCAAAACGTTGTAGCCAATATCAATACAGAGCTCACCAATGAATTTCTCGTTGAAATTTACTTCACGAATTACACTAACCTTTTGGAAAGCTTTGTTAATTTCAAATAACCTCTAACTGACCTTTACCGTTACATTTGACCTATTACTTGGGTACGTACCTGATCGTAGAATTTTCCTCTCTATCAATTTCATATGTAAAAAATGGAGGTTTCCATTTCGAAAAACAAAGTTGACCTTCAAAGAGCCATGAAGGTCCACTTCAAGGTCAAAATGAAGAACACCACTGAATTCCTCGTAAAAATTTACTTCAGGAATGAGCTTCATTTTTTTGAAAAAAATTTTACCTGAGGAAATATCGAACCGTCCAAGTAATTACTACTTGTATATTTCATTGTTTAAGATTTATTATTAATCATAATTGATTAAACGCGTTGCTCAAATGTAAATTAACGGTTTGTTCGTAAGGCGTACCCATCACATAACGACCAACCGCCTTCGTCCGTTCAGTAAAAACAGTCAGTAAAGATTAGACTATTTACTCTTCGTTAAGGACGGGTGAAATTATACTGAATGCATAGATGAATTTAATTTAGAATTTTAATTTTTTTATTGTTAGAAATAACTGAGCTTGTAAGAATTAAATTTTTTGCAAGATTTTCATCTACGGATGATCAATCCTTTCACGAACGTTAACGCCGTGATTTTTCGGTCACAATGAGATAGAAGCTGAAACTTTGTCAAAGAGATTCTTGACTTATAGATCGAAGTGAACAGTAAGACAGTCGAGAACGTAAGACTATTACAAAAAAAAAAACAAGGATCAATAAAAAAAATGATTGTATGTGTTTTGCAAAGCTTTAATTTTTGCTAGGTATCCCAGCCAGTCTTTTTCATCAGCAACTAAGGCCAGTTCCGTTTCCATCGCTCACGAAATGGTTTTTAAGGAAAATCATTATAGCAGTGATATTATAAAATTTTAATTTCTAAATTTCAGTTTTTTTACAGGTCATTTTGAAGTTACTTTAAAGAAAATTCTATATTTTACTCCGACAGGCCAATTATATTGGCGTTTGTTATTCAAATTTTATTAGTAAAATATTGGTATTTGATTTTTAAGATTTTAACCCCATTTATTTTGCAATGTCGACGTTTTTGAGACCCTCTGTACCCTGCAAAAATCTTTTGACGAACGAGTCTGTCTTGTAACTGCAAAAAAGTTCCCTCTTCGTACCTTTGACCGTTTACAGAAATAATTATGGTCAAATGTTCAAATTCCTTATATTTTGCAAGGTCTCATTGGGGCAGAAATTTGAACACTCACAGCAACAATCTTGGTGAAAGAAACCATTTTGGTCATAACTTTGGTTAAACAATTTCAAATAAATTTAAATATAATTAAATCGTTGAGAAGACCAAAATAATATTTTTCAAAACAGAGATGACATTAGCCTCTTAATCCAGAAGTAAATTTTCGTCTTCTTTCAGTATTAACAATTGCGGAAATGTTACAGTAAAAATGCACCTGAAATCATAAAAAATCAGGTAATTTTCCTACTTTTATTACATTATTTTTTGGATTTTTTAAATCTTACCTCATAAACAACAAATTTCGAGTGGGGTATGAAATCATCTCGATTACTAGTCTGTATCGATAATTGATTAAAGTCGAGATCTTTTGGGATTTGTCTTAATAAACACTCCTGGTTAGAACTATAGTTATTGGGAGTTTGTCTAAAATTATCATGATGTTCTTTTATTCTAGTGAAAGTAATCTACCTAACCTACAGGCATATAGAAGAATACAATATAAAAATTTTACAAAAATGTTCATATTTATGCGAATTTTCTTTTTACAACACGGCTAAAATCTATTTATTAAAATTAGTGATACATCAAAGCACGTTATTTCAAAATTATTAAGTAAAATGTATTTAAAAATATATTTCAAAATGCGCCAATGGCTTAAATTATTTGCAGACGTCTCGGAAAAAAGTTGAATTGCGGTGCCTCCTGTATATCATCGCTAGATCATCTAAAATAAAAAAAACCAAACTTTTTTTTATTAGGTGATAACTTTCCCGAGGTAACGCTGAAAGGAATTTTTTCTTCTTCAATTTTTCAATTTTCGGTAACACTTTGAAGTAGTTTTTGAGTCATTTAAAGCACCGACTTCAAAAACGTTGATTGTGGGAAAAAGGCTTTTAATTTTTGAGCGCTAGAAAATGAGAAATGAAACGTCGACAAACGAGTTTTATTGTATATACTCATTGAGAATCATCGACGCCAGGTCTATAAAGGATACTGCTTTCATCCAAGATATCTAAAGCATCTTTTTGCCCCTACCTTGACGAATTCTGCCTTCTTTACTTTGATATTAAGCTTCCTGATTTGGTGATACTGAATTCTCTTTTGTTGAAGCTCCTGTGGGTTTACCGAAAATATTCATCACGTCATTGTCTCGTTTAAAAAATGTTAACGTCAGTCACACAGAATTTCTCAATTGAATTTTTTATCGCATCGTGTTCTGCATTGCAGTTATTCAGAAAGCAACATTTATAATCGAATTTTCAACATAATATAGTCAAATCTGGATTTAATGTCTAACATTAAATCCAGAGTCTCGGAACTATTTCGTCCCTTCTATTTTTTGTTTCGTGTCGCCCTCCAGTGGCTGATTTCCCGAAAAAGCTGGTCAAAAGTCGAAAAAAAATTTGATCGTTCCGTTCAAGCTACCATCCATACTTATAAAAAAGTATTTTCTATGCATTTTGGCAAAATAACAGTAATGTACTGGTAAGGAATTCAGCATAAGAGCAAGTAAAAGTGACTCTATTGGACGCATTATCTGTCATGCTACTCAAAACTTGGATTTGTACTACTGTTCATTTAATCATCGAAATAGCACATACAAAATGGAGGAAGTGTTCTACTCAAAACAGCCGGGCATGAAATAAATTCAGTAAACTGGCATTTTTTCAGGTCACTGGTTAGAAATCTAACTTTTTTTTCAAAATACAAGCTGGCTGATTAGAAATATAGACTTGTACAACTCAAAATATTAGGATGCAAAACAATTTCATAAGTTTCAGATTTTTGGTCTTTAAATACGAACAAGATACTTTTCAACAATTAAATTCTTAATGAAATTCTCCACAATTTTTTCTGCTGCGAATACGACTCAGAAATGCATTTTTTCATTCAGTTGTCATTAGACATTCAATTCGTAACGTTATAGTCAATTTATACCGACGAAATTGTGATAAACGGTTAGATAAAAACATTCGATATAACGCTCCGTGATATTGCAATTTTCTTTTACAATTTAATAAGTTACTTTGTTTTCTTAAATAAAATATATGCAACATACTCAATATCATGTATTAAATTTCGTATGGAACAGTTTTGGAAAGTCTTTTGTAGTTTTTTGATATAGCAAAATTCCATATTATTTTCAACGATTAATCGTTAAATTGAATTACAACTAGAATTTCACTAATTACAATGTGTTAATTTAGAACCTATTAATTCCATGCTTTGAAGTTTTAGGAAAGTTTGTTCAATTGGATTTTTGTAAAAATAAAAAGTTTTTTTTTGCACATGGGATTTGCAGAAAAAACTGAAATTCTGGAAGAAGATTTATCATTAAAAGAAAAAAGACAGGTTACAATTCATCCAAGTGCAAAAAACGAACTAAAAATGTTATTGTGTAAAATGCAACAAAAATAGTTGGAGAGCTCGAGAAAGACTGATCATTTTTTTGCTAAAAGTGGAAAATAGTTAGAAGGGACAATTATTTGAAGGTAGGTTATTTCGACAAGAAAGTATTAGTTTCATTTTTGCAACTTTTGACATAATTTGTGTATGTCTTGGAGACGCAGTGCTCAGTTTCTCCGGAAAAAATTGAAGGAAGTGGTAACGTTAAACCCTCTACAAACTCCAAAAAATCGGCTGACCGTTCAAAGACTTTGAAGATGCGAGTGAGAGAACGAAGAGGAGATTGAAAGAAGATTTACGTGAGTCACACTGCCTGGCAAAACTGGCGTTTGCAGCAAGCATGAGCCTTTGTCGTTCAGGAGCCTCTGCAGCTGCTACTGTTTCAAGAAACATGATAACCACCTCACCATATCAGGATTTAAAATACGAAGCTGCACACATTACTGTTTTTCAATTGCATCAAAAAAAATTTCTGGTGACTTTGAGTTGTCCGATGTTGCGGAGGGTAAAATGACTGGGCATACTAATAGAATAATTAGAAAAAGGGAATCTGCAAATGGTGTTCATGTTTATCCTCCGTACTCAAAAGTTGAAGAGCCGAAAATTCGCCGTTATCGGCAGGGTATTAAAGTCACTGAGACTACAGCGGATATCCCCCTGCAATCTTTATTGGACCACATTTCGAAAAGAATTTCAATGGTGCAAGAAGATGTTATTCAAGCATTAACAAATGCAATCATCCTGCTTACATCACTAGTGCCGTTTAGATTAGCAGGAAGTACAGACAAAAATTTAGTGGTTTAATAGAATCAAAAATCTTCCTCTCCTCGATTTTCTAGCCTAATAAAAGTGCAGTTTATTAGTGAAGACAAGACAACGATTTTATGTGAGCAAAAATATGTTGAAGACCAATGGCAGCTCGTGTTGCATATCGAACCTCTATTTTTGGCAAAGAAATAATTATTAGTTAAAAATTGATCTTCACCATGATTGATGGTAAAATTGGCAATACTGTTACCCTCACAAAGTCGAACATGCGCTGCTATTTGTGTCACGCTACTGCAAAGCAATTCAACAACCTCGACGATTTGTTAAACTTACCAGTAGATAAGAAAAACTTGCGATTTGGGTTAGCAAACTTACATGCTTGGATCCATTTTATGAAATACTTTTTGCATGTTGGGTACAAAGTAGGTACGAAAAAATGGCAAGCGCGCTCTAATGAGGAAAAAGATATAGTAAATAAGAGAAAAACTGAAATTCAGCAAGGTTTCAAACTGACACTCAGCCTCATTGCTGATACCCCAAAAGTTGGTGGATTTCGGAACAGCAATGATGGCAACACGGCCCGAAGATTTTTTCTTAATTTGTCTGTGTCTGCTGAAATTTTAAAATGTCTGGCAGCGAATAATTCATGTTTTCATGTAAACTTTGTTTTTGTCTACGAATTAGGAAAAATAAAATCTCTTTGAAGCTCAAATCTCGTATTCTTCTCGAAATTATGTCTCTCCTTGTTACAAAAACATTGTTCTTCAGGCAGGAACAATAAATTTACTAGTAAGCTTTTTTTTGAAAAAAAATGTCATTCGTAATCAGCGACTTCAAAAACTAAAGCATGCAAAATATTGTTAAAATGGAATTGTTTCGAGTAATAGATGTCCGCCATTTTTAATCCGCCATTTTTAATTTTGAAAAATAAATTACACATTCGTGATCAGCGACCTCAAAAACATAATATTGCGAAGTTTCGTGTAATTCCTATCATTTTTCGACTTTTATTAGATTATTATATTATATTAGAATTTTCTTACCCAAAAAAAATTAGCTTTCTCAACAAAAAAGACGGATTTTTAGCTAAAATGTTTTACCAAAAGAATTACTCTCTAACAAAACAGTTCAATTCCTAACCAAGTAGTCAAATTTTCAAATAATAAAGATATATTTTCAAAGGAAAGTATAATACTTGATATTTTAGTTTGAACAGATTCTTATTTCTCGCAAGTTTTTTTGCCGATTGTCAATTCTCTTTCGTGAAGGCTCCTTCAGCATTAACAATCACATCCTCATCACATATCTCGTGCTTCGCATTCGATTTGTTACAAACTGTGAAATTTTCTACATTATGTCCAACAAAATTATGTTAAATATATTATTTCAATTGATTTATATTATAATTCACAATATGCTTTGATATTGAACCAAATATATTGCTATTGTCTATTTTTATTACTAAAAAAAATGCACATTAAACAACGAAAAACTAGATATATGTACATACATACAGATAGACAGACACGTTCGTTAAATCCTGTTTCTCTGGTTCCGAGGGTCTCAAAACGTAAATATTAACAATAAAAAGGGGAAAGGGTAAATTTATACACGAATATAATACAAGATTTTAAGTAATAATAATTCTCTAATATCACTGGTATAATAAATAAACCCCTGGAGTTAATTTTAGTTATACGTAAATGATTGTAAACCCATAATAATTTGTTATCAAAAACTATTTCGTGAGTGATAGAGACGGAAAGTGTTTTCATTTGTTTATAAAAAAGACTGGCTGGAATATTGATACAAGTAACTCGTGATATTTTAAGATCGCTTCTGATCACATTGTTTTTAGTATAACATTTTTTCTAATTGGTTGGATGACGTGGAAGATCGTGGTTCGTATGTTGTATTTCAAAATTGAGTAAGATTGGACGAAGGCGTCCCACTGGAACTTCTTTCATTTCTAATTTTGTTAATTGGGTAATCTTACCGCTGTGCATGTTTATTTTTACCCGTGTATTAGCGCGAGTGCGAGGATTGTATGTATATATTCCAGAAAGATAATTACCACTCTCTAATATTGAAAATACGTCGCCAGAAAATGTTGTTAATACAATTAGTTCTTGGATTGGTACAAGTCCATAGTGATTCCTTTCTTCGAGAAAAAAAATTAACTTATCTGCAGGAAAAGTGTATCTTTGAAGTTTTAATAGCAGGTTCGGATTATTTTTGGGAATAAGCCGAATAAACGGAAGCTGGTCAAGTTCATATCCAGATCCGTCAGAAGAAGGAAGACTGGTAGGTAGAGCCATGTGCCTAGAAGAAGAACTGGACCTGAAACATGCATTTTTCTGAACTTTATAAGGTTTTCTATCATTTTTTTAAAGGAGTTTATTGTAGATTCAATTTTCAATAACTACAACTATATGAATATTTGTTGTTTAAGTCACTTCCGTAATATGGTTCATAATTAAAAAATGTACAAACCCCAGGTATTAGCTTAACGTTCTTAAAATTGCAAGGTAAGTTTGAGAGAATGCACGATTAATTGAAAAAACTAGGTACAAATCCTAAAATCCATTTTATATAGTAGAATTAAATTTATTTAAAAGATTTTAGAGAATGACAGTGAATTAGAAGAATTGAAGAGACTTTGAAGAAACGCATGGAAGTTTAGAATAATATGATTTGCAATAAATTTTTAATTAAATAATGTTCATAAAAGAAAATGTATTACTAATAAAAAAATTAGAATCTATTCCGGAGCTTAGATAGAAATTCATAAGAATTCAAGGTGAATTTAATAGTCCTGAGGAAAAATGAAGAAAAGTTGGAAATCAGAAAAAGATCCATTGAATTGAGCGCATTTCAAGAGAGTCCCAAAGATTCAGATCTGAACTGAATGAGGGAAAAGTGTGCCTAAAAGTTACGTTAGTGTAGGTATACAAATAGGTATACAAATCTCGTTATTTGAACTACAAAGTCTGATTTCACGATAACTCATCTTTTTTCAAAGTAACTCACCCTTGATTATCTTTTACATGTTCTACTCTATAACCATAAACGATTTGGCGATGGCGGCCTATTGGAGTTTCTTTGATTTCATCCGCGGTCAATGGGGTAACCTTGCCATTGTATATGTTGATTTTTGCCCGTACTTTGCGAGGATTACATGTATATATTCCAGCAAGGATATTCGTACTGTCCAATATAGCAAAGACGTCCCCATTAGATGTTGATAATACAATTTGTTCTTCGGTTGGTATAGGCCCATACTGATTCAGTCGTTCGAGTAATTCAATTGGTTTATTGGCTGGAAACGTGTATCTTAGAAGTCTGAATTTCTTTTGCGGGTTTTTATAGGAAATAAGCCGAATAAATTCAAGTTGATCAAGTCCGTAGTCAAGCACGTTAGAAAAATGAAGCCTGGTAGGTGGACTGACATACATGGGTGGAGACTTGGACCTTGAATGATGAGGAGGTTCGGCATGAGAAGATCTGATCGGAGATTGAGAAGTGGCAGGTGGATATGGTCTGTCAGAAGTAGAAGAAGATGCGTCGCTACGAGGCACACCAGAAATAGGGGCACCATTAGGCAAACATTCAAATTGTGAACTTAAATCTGTAAGAAAAAACAGACGATTGCTTGTTTTACTGCAAAATAAAAACTCGACTTTACGGTCTAATAAAACATATTTATCCATCTTCAAATCCATTTATTTCTATTTGAATGCACAGAAATAGGCAACAAAAAATTAAAGATACAAAAGTGACATAAAAAAACAGTTTTTAAATGTTGCGATAACACTTTCAAAGCTACACAGTCGCTGCAAAGCGTTGCGCGGTGCTCATGGCACATCGGGTAGTTGTACGACATTTGCAAGCGATTGCTTGTTCACGAAGCAAGTGTCCCCGTAAATTGTAAGCCATCTAGAAGAGCAAGAGACTAAAAAATTATTTTAAAAAATTATTTACCTCTAGATCATAAACTTACGTTGGAAATTGAATGAAAATCACTAATTTTAATGGCACGAATTTTTGTTGAAAATCACTTTTTTGCTCCTCACTGATGGCACAACAGGTATAATTTATCTCACAGTTTTAGAGGGTATATTTTGAGCGGGTGCCCAACGCATGCTGACGTTGGTCGCTCTATACTGGCTGGGTCGACTCCCATGGGCGCGTGTGATCACATATACTTTCGTAGTTATCCACCTCGTTGTAGATGGCTCTACTGTAGGGGCATAAGTGGGGGAAATATTTTCTCGTAATTTCTTGGCGCCGCTATTCTATAGTGTTCGTTGAGGTTATGTTTTCGACAACGAACTTCAAATTTTGCTAAGTTTAAAAAAGTTTTGTCTCGCCGTATGAAGTGAAATCAGGACATTGAAAAATAAAGAAAGTTAAAGTACATCGAAATGTTTGTGCTGTGCCAGGATGTCACTGATCTCACTTCTCTATTATAATGCGAATAAATAGAATGTTGAAAAAAGGTTACATTTCATGTGTTATGTAATTCTTCATTTATTGGATAATTATTGCAAAATTGTGCAAATCTATGCCGAAAGATGGTACAGGAAACAGTACTGACACATTTCTCGTCTTAAATTTGTAGAATTTTGATTTAATTCTTTTATTTTCTCTAATTTTAATTCCTGCAACACATTCAATTAATACACACATTTACGTGCACGAACAGATGGATACGATTGAGTTTCCCACCTCCTTGTAGATTGCGCTAGTGTCGCTATAAGTGGTCAAACGCGCCCAAAGGAGTCGACCCAGCCTGGCTCTATACTTACCCATTTTACCTTTAGTTAGTGATGTCAATTACTAGTACTGCAGCGCCAATCAAATTTGGAGGAACCCTTTTCTCAACTCTTCCTTGAGGATCTCTAGTTACAACTAAAAGTAGTTAAAACTACTCGATTTTGTAAGACATGTAGTTATCAAATATTGCCCCCTCCCCCTTCCCAAATTTTGCCGCTTTAGGCTGCAGCCTATATAGGAAATCTACCACTGCAAACATTAATTAATTCCATTTTTATTATAATAATTGAGTTACCTCTTTCATTTAGTTTAGCATAAATTTATGTTTGAATATTAATATTTAATATACAATCCCAATGTAAAAGTATATTTTGAATTTATCTTTAAAACATGGTTTCATAAATAAAATGTTAGTTTGTTTTAAAATCTATAACCAAATGGAAATGCGGGATCGCGATGCCTAATCTAAAAGTTTAACTGTCCTAAAATATGAAAATGTTTTATTATTATTCTGAAATATGCTGTTTAAGTGCGCCAAATCATAACAGTCTGAAATTCGAGCTCTTAATTTTATTTGGCTTAAAAATTGTTTCAAATTATGATAATTCACATAGCAGTAAAACAAGTATTCAGAAATAAATAGCCAACACAAATTTAGTCCAAAAATAAAATTGAGAAATAACTACAATTATATAACACTGTCTTTATTCAAATTAGCAGAAGGGGTTTTAAACAAACAAACTAGAAATAATTTCCGAAAAAAATATTTCCAATTAAAATACTTAAAATTGTTTATTTTGACCCTAATTATGTAGGATTTTATGTTTTTGTTTTCTCTTTAGGTGAACGTTTCCATTCTTTTTTCATTATAATGTTGTAGAGCCCATTTTATTTATTGACAAATTTTCCAAAAATTTATTAAGTTTTTATATAAAAATTTCATTTCAGAATAATATTTAACATGAAAAGAACAATTGCATAATTTATAAGGAATTTTTTAAATTAAAAACGTATCGAAGGGACTTTTAAAGTACATTTCAAGGAATAAAATGAGATCTACAGCATTTAGATTATATAATCATTGCAACATTTACCTAAAGAGAAAGCAAAAAGATAAAAATTTAACAAAAAAGTATTTTTTTAGGAGCTTTGAAATCAGGACTCATTCTCAAAATTAAACTGCCTCATTTTGATCTACAAATACAGTGAAACTCTTCTATAGCGCCGATTCTCGGAAGGGCTATTTAAGAGTTTCACCGTAATAGAATTACATCTTTTGTAGATGATTAGGGCCATCTAATAAGGGAAAATAAATGATGAAATAGTGTAAAGATTGAAAAATATATGCAATTGTTGTTCTTGTTTGTTTTCAACTTAAAAAAATACTTCACATACATATGAAGCGCCGTTATTTCACCTCGTGGCCCGCGATCAACTCTCATCCTACTTTCTTGTCAAATGCTTTATTTTCAAACACAAGAAATATATGTTCCTCTTCCCGAGATAAGTGCAATCATTTTTTAAATGAAACAGTAATAATTGCAATGTTCAAAAAAATGTGTCCTAATTTCCAGACCGAATTCATTAATAATTTCCTGTTTTTCGCACTGCTACAAAGTGAATAGTAGACGACGCTTTTTCACTAAAGAATTATTCTGAGACAGGTTAAAAACACGAAATTATTTCAGTTTTGTGTAAAGTTTATTCGACAAGGTTAATTTTTGTTGCTGCGAAACTTTCGTCGGAAATCCATGTAAAGTTCATCTTCTGTTTTTTCTGTGTATTTTGGGAATAATAAAGCAGAAATTTGTCCCATTGTTTGATTCTTATCGCCTTTATTTTTATCATTATCGCTCAAATGATAAGATTTAAATAAATGGGTATAAGCTAATTTTGTTGAGAAAAAAGTTATCTACAAATTTGCTACAAAATCTTGCTGGACCAGTATAGTTATTGAAAGATAATTGGCGGCGTCTACCAGTAATGTGCGTATTCAAAATTTTATATTTTAAATGATCCATTCGATCCAAATCTATATTTATATCAAGTTACTAATACCATTATACACATCCACATTCGTTTAAAAAGAAGAATGTTGAATTTGTTGTAATAATAAATAATGTTACATAGTAAATGCACATAACCTCAAAAATTGTTACTTGCCGAAAGCCTAAACAAATTTCTAAAGTCATAGATATATTCTATATTACTATATTTACCAAGAGAATTAAGGATGATCACAAAGGTATAGACTAGAGTATAAACGATCCACATATTTTGCTACTGACAGAAAACTGAATAATTCGTTGATAAAGAATTTTTTAAATGTATATCTCAAGATTATTCTGCTGTTTTGATAATGTTTACATATGCTATCTGAATCGTTATCTTGCTGATTATAGATGTTTAACTTGTCCTCCTAAGATACTTGTTTTTTCTCTTCCCAATATATCTCTTCGCTGATCTCATTTCCCAATCCAGGGGGCTCAAAATTTAGGAACGTCTTTACGACATCGTTGCGACACCGTTACGACATCCTTATGACAACTTTACGACATCCTATGTCCTTGTCGTTTCGGTATCTTTGCAATATCGTGAAGACATCGTCAGATCATACGACTCGTTTACGATATCTTAAAGACAACTTAACGAGAAGGACATAGGATGTCGTAAAGTTGTCGTAAAGATGTCGTAATGATGTGATAAAGACGTCGCTAAACTTTGTGCCCACTGGGAATTTAAGTCTTGCTATTCTAGTGCATCCTCTCTCTCCCTAATACTTTTTTGAATAATTTGGTATTTCTTTCTTTTTTGTAATCTTATACAAATTATTATATTTAATGTGTCAATCAGGTATAAGTTCAAATCGAAAATATCGATAATAGTTCGAGAATCAAGAACAGTTCGCACAGTGTATACATACGCTATGCTAGGATACGCAATAGAATTTCGTAGTGCATAAAGCATAATACTGCGCAGTAGCAACCTGAAATATGTAGGAATGCGCAGTAGAGATATGCCAAACACCAGACAGTGTTACACGCTGTTTTTGTGCACCATGATGCGCAGTAGTGTTCTACAATGTTCACAGTTGTGCAGTAGAGTCATATGTTAAGTAAGGCTGCGCAGTAGATCCATATAATAACTAAGACTGCGCGATAGGAACTTATGAAAAATAGTCCTGCGCAGTAGGTATTTATGTGGTTAAAACTGCGCAGTAGACTTTCGTGATAAATTAGACTGCGCGGTAGACATATAAGATATATAGGGATGCGCAATAGATATTTGCGCACCCCTACACGTAGTTCTTTACCGTGTATACTTATTTTACACGCATGTCTGCCGTATACTTCACGTTCTTCAGGATTTACTGCTTATCTTTGCGCGTTATAAATCTCTACGTACAAACATTGTGCATAACCGATATCACTGAGCTCTGTTGCGTAGCCCTGCGCAATAATGTACTCTAGCCTGCAGCTTAATGTACCTAATAATGATACAGCGTATTTGTATGTACTGCAAGACTTACTGCGCATTTATACGAGCCATGTAACTCTAATGCGCACCTCCATACATCGGAGGCCTCCAATGCAGAGCCCGTCGTACAGTGTATATCTACTGCGCACCCCTGCATGTAGTAGGTGCTTATTACACTTGTAATCCCCACGTGTCTATCGTGCATCCCTACGTTTTTCAGAATTTACTGCGCATTTTTACGCAATATAAATATCTAATGCGCAGCCCTATAAACTGAATGACTGTAATGCGCATCCCAATGTACCACATAATGGTACTGCGCATTTCTGTGTAAGGCTTGTAGAATTAAACCCCCACTCCCTCCCTGAAATTGATTTGGGCTCTTGTCTCTCCCAACCCCCTCTCCAGGCCACCACTTACCGTTCCTCCTCTTATCAAAATCAACATTCTCTCCTCTACCTATCTCCCTACTCTCTCATATCTTCGCAACTCTTTTTTACTCCCAATGTTTCTTAGTATTATATCTCTCTTTTATTTTTCCCGTGAGGTTTTTTTAATTACATTGTTTTTTTATAATTTTTTTTGTTGTAAATTGTCTAATATTAAAATATCCTTAACTAATGTTACTCTTTGCAACTAAAGCGATTTCAACTATTTTTCTGTTATTGACGAGCACCAAGAACTTCAAATCGAAAAAATTGCCATTTGTTCGTCATATTTGTTTATTTATAAAAAATTGAAAACCTAATTTAAAAATCAGGCTCGATAACTTGCTTAGTAATCGTATTAGCTTTTTTATCAAAAAGCTGTCAAAAGGCTGTCAATATTTGAGTTTTCGATTTTTCAAAAAGATTTGAAAAGTTGTAATGATCATCTTGTAGGACATTCAAAAAGCATCATTTTTCTTCTCTTTCCTCTTTTTCACATCGTGCGTTATTTGGCTTTAAATGTTCATTTTCGTTTGTTTTTTTGGAATTTTGTAAATGCTATAAACCTAGTAAATTTTGCTTTTATCGAAAAGAGTTAATAGGATAAATTGTTGGCCTTTTCGAATACTATGCATATTTTTACAGAAAATTTTTTAATTTGAAAAAAAAGTGTTCTCAAAGATATTAGAAATGTGCTCACTTTTTGAATTTTTATCCAAAATAGTTGGCTAGCGAAGTTGACCTTCATTTCTCTGATCGAAATGTAAAAATCCATTTTCTTTGAGCTACATATACAGAGAGAAGGTTCACAAAATATAATTCATATCAAATATAATTTACTGAATTATATTTGTACATTAATGTGACTGGAACCTATGGGGGCCTGTAGTTCTGGTCTTCTTTTACTTGAAATTATTAATATTGGTCTGATAGAATATTTATTATAATTGGTCAATTAATTTTCAATTATTTAAACAAATGGAATTTGTTTAAATTTTTTTTTCTAAAATTTATTTTTTTATCTTAAAATTATTACTGTTAGTCTAGTGGAATATTTAATAACATTGGTTCATTAATTTTTAATTGTTTAAATAATTTCGTTTCGATTTTTTTTATAGAAATTATTACTGTTGTTCTAATGGAATATTTATCAGTAATAATTAATAACTAATTAATAATTAATTTAATTTAATTAATTTATCAGTCATATTTAAGTAATAATTTTTATTACAAATTAAAAAAAAAATAAATTTAATCAAACAATATTGATAAATATTCCACTGGAGAAATATTAATTATTTGGAATAAAAAAATGATTTACAAAAATTTCATTTGTTTAAATAATTGAAAATTAATGAAATAATGTTAATAAATATTCCACTAGACCAATAGTAATAATTTTTAAGGAAAAAAAAACGGAATTTCGAGAAAAAAATTATTTAAACTAATTCCATTTATTTAGGTAATTGAAAATTAATTAACTAATGATAATAAATATATACACTAGACCAACATTAAAAATTTTAAGTGAAAAAATACGAGAATACAGTTTTCAAAAGGTTAATTTCATGACAAATTGACATTTTTGGTTTTAAGGGTAGTTATTAGGTACTCGTGATGGTGTGTTAGGGGTGACAAACCCTTATGTCTGATAGATAAAATTCTTTCTTGGATGATTCTCTACAGGCCCCCATACTTTCCCGTCACATTTTTTCAAACCCTGACAAATTATTCTTAAAACTCCAAAAAGTGATCTTTCTCCATGTATTTTACATGGGAACTTCAATTCAAAACGGGCATCTGTTAAAATAAAAAATAAACAATTGAGGAATTTCTTTTTTCGGATTTGGAATAAAATCGGAGTCTCTCCCTCTAGCATGCAACAAAAATTTCCATGCATTTTTGGACCACCCTATTGTACATAGCACAATGTAGCGCAGTGAAAAATATTATCATTCTAAATACGTCTCATAGGAAATTCCTCTAATCCAAAAATCGAATGGATGGAATGAATAAAAAAATACTAAACTAATTAAGTGATACTTTTTTTCGCAGCAAGAGCTAGCGAAATATACAGACTTTATTTGAATACATAAATGTATTTCTTATTGTTGCACACTCATGTCATTTGAGGTTGAGCCATTATTTCCTATCTACTGTAATGTGGTCTCACATACGGATGTAATTTTAGGTAAATCATTATAAGCTTATAATAAATATTTTTATCTAAATCCACAAAGGAGGGTCCGGGGCATTGAGGAAAGATTTGAGCTATCAGAATGATAATGCTTTGAACTTTTATTGTAATTTACAGTTATTTGTAGAATTTTTGTATGGATAATTTCTTATTACACAGTGAGAAATCGCAAATCTGGATGATACTTGGAGGGTGACGCTTCCAGAATAACGCTTTCTCTTTTCCATTTCTCCTTCGCTTCTACTACAAACTGACTCTTTAAATCCCCCTCTCTCTCTATCCCCCCTACGGTTCTTCCACTTCCCTCCCTTTCGTCACTCACCCCCTCTCTCTTTCGTTCTCTCCCTTTCAATATAGAAGCAACATAATCAATAGTATTAATATAGGGTAAGGCCTGGCATAAAGAGAACTGGACCTGGCACAAAGAGAAAGCTTGGCAAGAGGAAGAGTACTCACAGAAAACTGTCTGACAGGAGTGTAAGAAGGTTCGCCACGAGGAACACGTGTCAGGACATGGAGGAAAGCGGTTAGACTTATAATCCCTCACACTTGGAACACTAATTTGATACATTTCGATCGAATATTTGAAGAATCATTTATATTAAATGTATCTAATAGTTGATCTACTAAAACGACCATCATCTGGAATGAATCACTACAATAATTTGTACAAAATCATTAAGGGCTTAATAATTGTATTTTGAAAGTACAGAAATGCATCAAGGTCATATGACCCGATGACCTTCGCGGTCATTCCAGGGTTGTGTAAGCTCAAACATTTTCTAGTCGGCTGATCAGCGAAAATGTGCGTTTTCGACAGAAATGTTTCAGACAAAAGTTTCAAGGTTTCGGACAAAGATCTGAATGGTAACCTTAAAGCTGACCTTGGCGTTGACTTTCAAGGTTATTTCCAAGTCAAATTTTATTTTTTAAATGGTAACTCCTATTTTTGATACCGCTAATCGAATGCACGAAAAACTGTACGTTCAGATATGCATCAAAGTCATGTGACCCGATGACCTTCGGGGTCATTCCAGGGTCGCATGAACTCAAACAAGGTCTAGACGGCTAATTAACGAAAAATTGCGTTTGAAAAAAGTTAAAAATTGTATCTAGATCCGGTCGACTAAGAAGAGATCTATCGTAGGTCTCAGAAGTCCACACAAAAAACCTTATGTGGATCCGGCCCGCTAAGGCGAACGCCATTGAGGGTCTCGCCAATCCACAAAATACAGGGCGTATGTAGATTCGGCTAGCTAAGGCGAGATCCATAGACGGTCACATTACAAAAGAAAGATTGTATCAGACCCGATTAAAGCAAACGTTCAAATTGATGGCCATCTGCAGCTTGGCAATGTGTCAATCTGTTATAAACCCCTCTAACTGCCTTACGGTACATTTCCGTTGATATTATTTGCATCTCATGTAATATTCTGCGGCGTAAATCTTCTAAATCAGTAGGCTTATTGAAGTAAACTTTATTCTTTAGATAACCCCAAAGAAAAAAAATCTAATGGAATTAAATATGGTAATCGTACTGGCCACTCAATTGATTCGACCCCTTCACCCAATTCATCTGTCTGGGAAAATTTAATTCAGATACTCATGGAAATGAAGACCGTAATGTGCAGGAGCTCCATTATGCTGAAAGTAAACGTGTTCTAAATTGCCGTTAGCTTATCGATGAATAGCTGGTACAATTTGTTCCTGAAGTACGATTTCGTAAGTGACAACTGTCAAATTAACTTCAATGAAGAAAGGGCCAACTGGTTGACCTCTGAAAAAACCTGCCGACACATTAATTTTTTGTGGATACTCAACTCGAACTCAATGATTTAAATAATTTTTTAATATGTTGTAGTACATCAAAAAATAAGAGATACGTATTTTTTTATGTGCCGAAAAACATTTTGGAGGGGTGAAAACTACCTCTAAAGCTCATGCTGAAAAATGAATTTTTTAATGTATCTGGCAACCTAATCCATATTTTTTAGTGAAACAAAATGGTAAATATTCCTTATAAAAAGCCTGAAGTGCTACATGTATTAATGACCAAGAGGGTTGCAACCCTTAACTATTTTAGAATTTTTCAAAAGAACTAACCTTACATAACGAAAACTACCCCTCGATGCATTCGGTTACGTGCAAAAAGTAAGGCATATATTTTATTTATAAAACTCACTCTACATGTCAATGGAATCTTATTTATATCAAATAAAAATATCCAATACAGTTATGATCAAAGGGGTTGCAACCCTTCTTATATGTTTGAAAAATTTATTTTTTTATGAATATTTTTATTATCAAAATCGTAGCATAAACTAAAAAAATATTATCAGAGTAATAGTAATACCAGAGGGATGTCATAATAACCCCTATAGATCTGTCATTGAATAAAAGATATGAAGTTGACACATTTTTTATCTATTTTGTTGGTTAAAAATGTTGACTATTCTAGCTTCTGTAAATGCAAATTTATAAAAATTTTATTTGAAATTATCCTGCCACAAAGCTTTTTTTCCTGATAAGTTTGTGAAATAGGGTATCCTTGAAAATTTTAAAAGCAAAATGACTTTTTACACCACCACATCGTATAATAGCTGTATTTAAACATCTTTCTATTTCGCAGTGTGTGTTGCCGGAATCTCCAAAGCTAAAATCAACAGGATTTTCTACTTTTTCTGGTTTCTCATCTTAATAGCCGCTTTTATACTAAGCGAATTTAAAAATATTAGCATATCTTGTTCAAGAAAGTTGGCTGTGTACTAAAGATTGAAGTTTGATAATGTCCTTTCTTAAATGTAAATTTAAGTCATAATTCATTAAAATCACTTGATCTGAAAATTGCTGAACGACGTTTTTCCAGATGCCGAATCCATATACGTCAAGTGGTTGGATTTTTCTTTTTGTTCCTGTCGGTACTGTTTTTTCGTTAACAATTTTATTTTCTGGAATTGTTTCCTCGCTAATTTTATCCCAGTGACCACTCCAAGAATGAAGTAATAGTACAGACTAACGACCTACATTTAGATAAAATATTTTTTCCAACGAAATTTTAAAGAGATCTGGAATTAGAAAATTTCATTTATCAAACCACTTTATGCATTATTTCAAATAAATGATAATAAAAATGCTCACCTGTAGTCAATTTCCCAGATTTGGATGCCACCATATACACATTTTCTGGTATAAATAAATTAGCTTCTACAATAGGATGACACTGACCAGACTGTTCTTTTAATAATAAAAAAGGGTTGTTAGTAGTTGTCCCGCAGCTGCTATAAGTGGCTTTATCGTGTTACTGTGTATGGTCGATGACACTGACTGTACCAGGCATTGCCAATTTTTAGAAGCCTTAAATCTTTTAATTTTGGGTCTGTTTCCTTTTGTGCATGTAACTTTTCCGAATCTTTTTTTTACACATTCAATATTTAAATTTTTCTTTTTGCCACTTCTCCAATATTCTACGGATTTTTGTTAATATTCAAAATTTAATTCCTCTTCATCTTCTGTACACTGATTTGTTGGTGCCACGTCAGGATCCGAAAAGTGATGTAGTACTTCGTCTTCGATTATTTTTGTATCGCAGTCTTTATATCCCTCCTGAAAATCCAATTTCCCTTCGGTAATCATATCTACATCATTAAATTCATTCGCAGCATCTATCAATATTTGTTTCAATATTTCTGACAACTGAATTCCTTTAGCGTTCGTCATGCTATTTGGTATTTGAAAAGCATGAAAATACCCCAGTGGGCACAAAGTTTAGCGACGTCTTTACGACATCGTTACGACACCTTTACGACAACTCTACGACATCCCATGTCCTTGTCGTTAAGATATCTTTACGATATCGTACATAAGTCGTATGATATGACGATGTATTGACGATATGGCAAAGACAACGAAACGATAAGGACATAGGATGTCGTAAAGTTGTCGTAAAGATGTCGTAACGTAGTCGTAAGACGTCGCCAAGTTTTGTACTCACTGGGACACTAGTAATCAATTTATAACGTTTAAAGGGGTACTCCTCATTGTTAAATCTGAAATAAAAACACTGATTGTGAATAATAATTCTTTATTACCATTATTTCATAATTGAAAATATGTAAGATCTCACAGACATATATTTATCGATAGAAAAATAATAAAAAATAAGTTTTATTTATTAATTAAAACTTTTATTAAAATAAGAAGTCAACTGCAATGTGCACATTAATGCTACATAATATTTTTAGAAAAAAGTTGCCTAAACTGTTAATACCTTTGAACTATTCGAAGAAAACTTAAGTAATAAAGTCAATTAGGTATTCGATTAACACATTATTTACAATTAGAAGCGGGTTTGTAAAAATAACACAGTGCCATCTAGCGGTCACTTTTATTAGTTGGAGCACAGTCTCAAATGTTCGAGTGGTGCTCGAGAAAATGGCTCCAAGGACGAGAAACGCGAATAATCAAAAGAAAAATCATCAAGTGGAACTAATATAATTAGTAAGAATGAAATTTCAGAACGCTAAATAAACCGTTGATCCATGGGTATGCAAATCAATTAAGGTAATAAGAGCTCCGGAAAATTATTAAAAATAAAACTTCTAAATGTTAACTTTCGACCAAATAAACAAACTATTACAAGCAGAAAGAGAGAAGCCCGGAAACGACGTCGGTGTTATATTGAAAACGAAACTTTAAGGGCATAAGTCATTCACCTAAATCGACAACAAAACGATTTCTAGATTTGAAGAATACGCAAAGAAAAGATGTTGAGAAAAATTTGGTAGATATAGATGATTTTTTTTATTGCAAATCATATTTTTCTAAACTACGAGAGAAAACAAAGTTTTTCACTAACTTTCTCGGTCTTACGATCAATTTTAGATACAAAGTAATAAAAGAGAAATCGAGTTTAAATTCCCTTTATATTGAAGTTTGGCCTCATCTGTGGGCCTTCATCAGAACCAAAATCTTTTATAACAGTATAGTTAATCATTAAACATAAAAAATAAATAAATTACATACAAAAAAATAAAGGAGAAGTATAAACAAATTTTTACCTTGGAGGTAATTTTCGGAGTCAATCATATTATAGTTCAAAGAGAACGTCAACATTTAAAAATTAGTGGTAATTCGGTCCATTTTGTACAGTAAAAGTATTGGGAAACTGTAGAAATCAAAACACTTTCCCAAAATTCTTAAAAGAGTTCACATTTTAGCAATTAAAATGCTGTAAAACAGCTAAAAAATTGGCGTGACGTAAAAAACAAGTGAATAAATATAAGAGCAAAGAAAGTTGTAGTTATAGATGGACAAAATGCACAAAATCAATTCCAAATGAAAAGCGCGCCAAATACATTCGCAATTCAAATTAATCGATGATGCTATTATAATATTGATTCACGTGAAGAATTTCTGTTTTCAAATTAATAGATACTTTTATATATTTATTTATGAAAAATGATTCCAGAATTTTTCTTTGATAAGATTTATTTTCCTTAGCAAGAATTTTAATATTTCTAAAATCGAAATCAAAATAATGATCAAAATCACCTCTATAACCCTTATTGCATCCTTTACATTTTACGAAATAGACAACATTAGAGATACTAGAATTAGAGATTAGAGAGAATATAGAAGATTGTATAAAAGACATTGAAGATAATAATAAAAAATCAAATGTTCGAAAAATAGTTACAGATTTAATCTCAAAGCATAAAAAAATCAATAAGTTCAAAAACTTCAGTCAAATTTCAGATATTGCTACAAAATTCCAAAATGACCACAAAGATGTTATCTTTGTCCAAGCAGACAATTTCAGAATTTGTGGCTGCAAATTCAGAAGATTACAAATCAACTATTGAAAACCTTTTAAAGAATAATATATTATATAAAAAAGTGAACACTAGTTTAGTTTCGTCCATAGAAGAAAAATGTAATGATATAATTTCTAGATGACAGCAAAAGCATATGCCCTCCCCAAAGTTTACAAAACAAATTAAAAAGAGAGATTAATTTTCTCTACTATTGGTTCTCCAACTTACAATTTAGCAAAATATTTCTTGAATCTCCTAAAGCCTGTATCTGGAAAAACAGAATCATTTATTAGAGATAGTTGGAGTTTAAAAAAAAATTAAAAATGTTAATGTTCCTAATTTACATTCACTTGTTTCTCTAGATATTGTATCGATGTTTGATAATATTTCTTTGGATTTAGTTTTGGACGTTACAGAAGAAAAACCTTGTTTTAGAAGATGCTGAAAATAGAGCCTTATCCAAATTAAGCTTCCAAACACTCCTTTTTAAGCGCTACGTAGATGATATTTTCCCTATTGTCCCTACAGACAAAATCCAAGAACTATTCAATATATTCAATAGTATAGAAGAGTATCTACAGTTTACTGTGGAAATTGAAACAAATAATACTCTTAATTTTTTAGATTTGTCTATCACCAAAACTGGAAATAGAAATTTAATTACTAATTGGTTTAAAAAACCATCATAGTCAGGCCCATATTTGAATTACAATTCTCACCATCAATTTAGCCAAAAATCTGGATTAGTTAAAGGCTTAATGGGTAGATGTATCAAACTAAGTGACATAAAATTCAGAAAATAAAACTTAGACCAATTAAAAATTACTTTGCAATAAAATAATTGTCCACTACCATTAATTAAAAGTATTATTAAAGAAAGAGTACATGAAATTTACAACAGCTCAATTAAAAACAATCACAGATTGAATCAGAATTGAATCAAAAACAAAATCAAAAATAAATCACAGATTGAAAAAATGTTTCACTAATATAAAAGACTACGAAAAAATTGATATTAACTCTAATGTTGTCTATTTAATAAAATTTAAATGATGTAATAAGGTTTACATAGGTGAAACTGGTCGTCGGTTAAAAACTAGAATAGCCGAACATAAAAGAGATTGTAGAATTGGCAACTTAAACATAGGTCTCTCACAACATTCTTGGAATTTTTATTATAATTTTGATTTCGATTTTAAAAATATTAAAATTCTTGCTAAGGAAAATAACTCTTATAAAAGAAAAATTCTGGAATCAATTTTCATAAATAAATACATAAAAGTATCTATTAATTTAAAAAAAGAAATTCTTAACGTGAATCAATATTATAATAGCATCATCGATTAACTTGAATTGCCAATGTATTTGGCGCGCTTTTCATTTGGAAAAGTTCACTTCATGATCTCCTTGATTTATTGAGGTTCTATTCATCAATAGATTTATCTTCGAGTAAGCACATATTCTAAATGAATAATACCTTTTCATAATTGAAGGTATTGGCTGAAGTAACGCATCGTCAACTTAGAGAATCATACTTTAAACAAAAAGATTAAAGGGCAAAAAAACTTCTTCGGTATGCTATTGCTGACAGGATAATGAAGAAATATAGATATCTTGACCAAGCCACAAGATCGATCGTACCTGCTTCGAAAAAAACAGTTAAAAATTTCAATGATGCATTAAAAAACAAAAGAAAAATTAAAGAAGTAAGTAATAATATCAAATCGCGAATCAAAAAATTTTTCCTATAAAATAGGTGTATTGATCTGAGTAAAAAAATTTTCAAAAAAGACAATGGTCAAAAAGTTCAAAAACAGTATTTAAAATTTAATATGAGAGACCTGTATTCTAAATTTCTTGGTGAAAAATCGTCGAAAGTGAATTAGTCTACATTTTTCAAATATCGTGCTGCCAACTATGTAACTCCAAAAGTAGATACACGAAATACTTGTGCTTGTATCATTCACATGAATTTCTGATTTATAGTAAAAGCTCTTCATTCAAAAAAAATTATCCAAGAAAATTGTACGTGCAAAGTGGTTCAGTATTTAGCGTCTCAAACTCGTAGTAAGAATTGTCTTTTGAGAAAATGCGATGCATGTAAAAATAAGAAAATCAATTTTGATTGTGAAAATTTAAATCTTAGTAAAGAAATAACATTTTTGAATTGGATTGCACAAAGAGAGAATCGTTTAAGTGCAAAAACAAAGAAAGATATTATTGTTAACATCACACGTAAGGAGATTTTCACTGGCATTATTGAAAAATTCATAGAATTATTCAATATTGAATTGGTTGATTCCTTATCCCATGAACATAGAATATTTCATCTGTACATTTTGGGGAAAGTCACACTAGGTACAGTCTGAAGGCTAAAATGTGAACGATTTTTAGTGATTTCTATCTCCCCTAGATGGCGTCTGTGTTGATGCTTGTGTGGTAGAAGGGAAAGATCAGGAATATAGAAACATGGCGAATATGTAAATAACGAGTGAGTGATTGTATTAATCACGTCTCCAAATTATTTACATTTTCTGTTTGAAACAAATTTACATTATTTTTAGTTTTAAATTGAAAAAGGGACCGATCTGTTCGGAGTAGTATTCAAGTGTTGGGCTTAATGTCTCTGTTCAAATATTTTGTTCATCTAGAATTATGGGAACAATAATTTGCACAAGCAAACCATTTCATGTAATATCAAAAAACTCAATGCATTTTTGATTATACGCAATTTTATGTTTTCCTATATTGCATAAAATGGTTTGTTTATGTAAATTATTCTTTCTGGTAATCTAAATTTAAAAATATATTATAATTTGCATGGAATGGGAGGAGGAGCGGGGTGAAGGGGTTGTCGAAATAGAGCTGTAGTTTGTTCTATCTCTACTAGATGGCGCTACTTCGTTACTTTACTAAGTTCATATTCTTTAACATGGGACTGTACGCAGTGTGGGGAAAGTCGACAACAGATTACGCTTCATACTGGCATGTTCTATGACCACATATTTTCCCAAAGATTTGCAACAGCTGCTGAAAGTTTCAAGCACGATGCTCCAGCAATTCTTTCTCACGTAAGCAAGATCTTGGATCATTTTTCAAGGGACCTAACAGCCATTGAAACTATTCATTTCATAAACGATGGCCCCTTCAGTCAATATGAGAACAAAACTTTTTTTTCGTAATAACTAAAGTCCTTCCTCAGAAATATCCACAAATACAGGAAATTACATATAACGTTACGGGAAAGGACCCGCAGATGGGATTGGAGGAAGTCTTAAACGCTTAGCTGATGATAAAGTAAAATTCGGAGAAGACGTTTCCGATTTGAAAACATTTTTTTCTATTATTAAGGAAAATTCTAAGAATATTGTAGAGGAAAGTTACAGTTCTAACAAAGAGGGCATTCAGGAGAGCCGAACCATGTTATGTCCCACAAGTATCACGTTCTGTAAACATCCGCCTAAAACGCAGATCGCTCAAGTGGTCTGGAATCTATGACGATGCTGGGCTGGAGTTGGCCGAGGTTGGCCAACTCGTCGGGTACACAGGTGCCCTCTAGAAGGGCAGTTGGATTGAGACTGCAGTCGAGTCCACATCACAAAGACTACTCAATTTTAAAGCTTTGTAAAATTATATAAATTCCTATCGTATGTTAATAAATATTCATAATTGAATTTAATATCAAAAGTCACGCAATGTTGTTACTTGTACCACAGTTCAGAAGTGGGATACACTCTTGCCTAATAAGTGATAAGTGAAACAAAAACTAGTTTGTTTTCAAAGTGAGCCGTGAACCAAGTGATTTTTAGTTTTCGCGTCAAGTGAACACAGTGTTTTCCTTAGTGGCAGAAATGTCGCATAGATCCAGGAGGGTCGAACGTGACATGGGATCCAGTGGATCTGGTGACGAGAGCAGAAGGAGAAGGCGAACTAGATCGTCTTCAAAACGTTCAAGACGGGAGCCCCATTACAGCAGTCGTCGACAATCCAGAGATGTTGAGGATTACGGACGTGACCGAAGCAGATCTCCCGTAGATGCTGGCGAAGGTCGGCGGCATCGCAAGAGCAGAAGCCGAGTGCGAGGTAGCCGAACGACCGGATCGACAAGTAGAAGTCCAGAAAGAAGGCGGCAGGGTGAGTCCGATTTTGCAAAATTAACCGAAGTGCTTGCGGCTATCGTCAAGACGGGCTCAAAACGGTCGAACCATTATGTTAATGAAAAGTTTTGCCAGAATTTGATCCAAAGAGGAAAGATTTGTCTGCAATGGAATGGTTATAGAAAGTCAATAAATTTGCAATAATGTATGACTAGGATGACTCGTATAAGCTGTATCTGGCTGCATTAAAGTTGGGAGGGATAGCGAGAAGTGGGTATGACGGGTTAAAAAATACGCCCCTCAGTTGGGAGGCATTTTCAGTAGCACTCGTCAGACAATTCTCCGGGGAACAAAATTTCGGTCAACTTTTTGACTATGCAGGATCGTACAAAAGTACTCCAGGTCAGTCCTTGCAAGAATATTGCTTCGAAAAGGTCAAGAGAATTAACCGGTTAAATTTAGAAATTTCGGAAGAAAAAATTGTCCAATTTGTGGTATACGGAATCCACGATGAACAATTGCGAACCAGTTTAGTAACTGCAAAAAAACGAACACTTGCCGAATTGAGTCAATGCTTGGGGTCACTTGCAGATGAAAAATCAAAAGAGAATAAAAATTCTAGAGATGGAATAGATAATAAACGTAGCAGACCAAGATAAATAAAAAAAACCATTTAAACGTTACGATCGTGATGCTTGTTTCAAATGCGGAAAGAAGGGTCATAGGAAAGATCGTTGCCCAGAGTTAAATAGTGATGAGAGAAGCAAAGCCGGCGCAGCATCCCTTAAGGATGGTGCCTCGAAAAATGATAAAAGCGCAACCCACAAGGATGACAGGGATAGGATAAGATGCACGTATTGCAATAAGCCAGGCCATTTGGAAAAGGACTGTTATACCAAAAAGAACAGGGATAGAAAGCAAAGGAACAGTTGACTACCAGCCGAGGGAACGGTTTCTCGGCAGGGGGAGCAGGGACCGCCCAGCTCTCAAGTGTTAGAGGTTGAGTCAGTCGAAGTGAGCAAGCCACTTAAAACATGTAAATTTAATGATGCAGAAATAGTATGCACTGTTGATTTAGGAAGTGCCTGCTCGTTGATACGGTAAAGTGTCGCACGGGACCTAAATCTGAATTTTAAAAATACACAAAGCGTTTTATCACCATTCAATCACGCGATTGTTGTGCCTATCGCTCGTACAAAGGTTAAAGTTCTCATCGATGATATTCCATTAAAAATAAGTGTTTATATTGTTCCTGATGATCAGTTGACAAGAGAAATTCTTAGCGGCCGGAATATTTTCCTAAAGACGGGTATGAAAGCTACGAGGGTAGTTCAATAAGTTCTTAGAATGAAGTATAAAAACAATTTTTTTTGGGTAAACTTTTTTTTATTTTTCAACATAATCTCCTTGGAGCTCTATACACTTGGTCAATCGCTTTTCAAG
>NC_046664.1:4150155-4186671 GCF_010883055.1 Belonocnema kinseyi | reverse complement strand
GCTCTGAACTCGTTTTTTTTTCATTTTTCTTAACGAACAATTTTTTTTTCAATTGGTTATAAAAACACGTAAACTCAGAAGATGTGGACTGTGACTGCGCCACATATCTACTCGGGAGTGGTGCTGACTGAAAACAGATGAATTGGAGCGATTCGCGCGCCATCTGTTGGTCATTCTAAGGACTTATTGAACTACCCTCGTATATCGGATGGTTCTGGAGTAACATTTACTTTGGATGACTCAACTAAATTAATTAACACCTATGAAGTTGAAGCAATAAATGTAAGCACCGTAAAATCCGTACAGCAAAATGACATTTGGTGCGAGGAACTTGATATGACAGGGAAAAAACGGGTACTTACATTATTAAATACTTACCGTCAATGCGTATCGTTCAATACAAAGGAGATAGGCAAAACCAGCGCGGCAGAATTTAAAATAAAACTAACTACCGACGTACGAATTTTTCATAGACCTTATGGACACTCTAGATCGGATCGAGAAATTATAATGGGGATAGTGACTGATCGAGTTGAAAATGACATAATACGTGAGAGCACATCTCCGTACGCGAGTCCTGTAATACTTGTTCGAAAAAAATGGGGAACCACGTATGGCTATAGATTAGAGGGGACTTAATAAAATTACTAAGCGAATTCAGTACCCTCTTCCATTAGTTGACGATCAAATAGATCAACTTTCTAAGACACGGGTTTTCACATCATTAGATTTGAAATCCGGATTTTATCAAATCCCAATCCATCCTGATTCTGTGGAAAAGACTGCATTTGTTACAGAAGATGGACAGTGGGAGTTTTTAAGAGTTGGATTTGGATTAGTTAATGCTCCTGCCGTTTTTAAAAAAAACAATAAATCAAGTTTTGAAGGGGTGTGCACTTGTTTATGTGGATGATATTCTAACTGCCACTGAAACAATAGAGGAAGACTTTAAACAACTTGAGATAGTGTTGAAGGCCCTTCGAGCAAACAATCTGACTCTTAACCTTAGGCAGCCAAGACGAAAAGACCTTTTCAAGTGAGAGCAGTTCTGCCCAATGACCGTTATGAGGTCCAAGATCTTCGGGATTTAAAGAAATCGCCAAACCAACGCAGTACTGTTGCGGTGGACAGCCTGAAGAAATGGGTCACGTTTGACGCTATTCAGTAAGCTGGTGAGTAATGCAGTGGTGATTGCATTAATTCGACCCAGTTGGATCAAGAGCTGTGTTCCGTGTAATGGAAGTATTAGTCGGATTCGACGATCCTGAAATACAATTCTTGGTCAGGATTGTAACCGACGGACGTTGGCGAGGCTAAGTCAAGGCCGAGTCTAGTATTCCTAGGTTAAGGAGCTGTCAACCTTATACTAGGTGGAATACTAGGCGGAGGTCAGGATAAGACCAGGCCAAGTCTGGTATTCCTAGGTTGAGAACTGGTCAAACTCATAATGGGTTGGAATACTGGGCGGAGGTCAGGACCAGGGTTAATAACCAGTTATGCTAAGTTTTGGGTAAGCTGAGTATCCTCAGAATGGCCCATACGTAGTTTGAATTTAATTTTTTATGTTTCTATTCATTTACTTTCTAATCTACATTTTTTGGGTCTTAGCTGTGAGTTAGCAGATACTTTCGAAGGAACTGATCACTCCTGCAGAGGGATCTCAAACTAACGTACAGCTTTACACTTCCTTAGTATAATTTTGTGAAAAATAATAAAGTGTAAATGTTCTGCATTATAGAATTCATCACTGGAATAAAAAGGTCGATGACGACCTAGCGGTCAGCTTGGCCGAATGTAGAGGAAAGTTATAGTTCTAACAAAGAGGGCATTCAGGAGAGCCAGACCATGTTATATCCCACAAGTATAACGTTCTGTAAACATCCGCCTAAAACGCAGATCGCTCAAGTGGTCTGGAATCTATGACGATGCTGGGCTGGAGCTGGGCCGAGGTTGGCTAAATCGTCGGGTACATAGGTCCCCTCGAGAAGGGCAGTTGGATTGGGACCGCAGTCGAGTCCACATCATAAAGACTACTCAATTTTAGAGCTTTGTAAAATTATATAAATTCCTATCATATGTTAATAAATATTCATAATTGAATTTAATATCAAAAGTCACGCAATATTGTTACTTGTACCACAATATATATATTTCTTTAGTATGTACCGTAGAAATTTCAAGTTTTTATGATGTGTTATCAGATAAAGTTAAAGCATTTAATGTCACTAGAAAAATTTAACAGTTTACTTGGGCTATGACTGATATTTCCAAAGGTATGTTTTAATAATTTAAGCTGTTTTGATGGCTCTCCAGCCGAGCGATGGATGTATTTTTTCAAAGGTGTTTTGAATTAGAATGACGGTCCTAAAGAACCAGTACAGCAGCAAGTTTGTGTTCAGCATCATAAGAAGAAATCTCTAAAAATTAAAAAGTCAGTGGTATCAGTAACTGGTCAAGTTACATCAGCTAATTTGAGAAAAAACTCAAGGGCTGCAGTTGCCAAAAAATTTTAATACAGACTATGAATTTTATTTTAAAAACTTCCTTACATTGAAGTTAAAATGCAAATAGTATAATAAGTAATTTTGGTTTGTTTTGTTAATTTAACGATTTATTAGCTGTTATATCAGTCGTGATAATATTTTCATATTATAAAATATGCAATGTGTAATAAAAACACTATATGTCAAAAATAATGTAAACAAATCACAATAAACTTATTTTTTAAATAAAACTAATGTATTTTGATAATAAATTATTATTCCTAACTTATTTATTTGTTTCTTATCGCATTTTATACTCTATAAGCTGTTTCGAGTCTTTTTTATAATAATGGTCAGTTCCGTCCCCTACCAAGATCACAAAATGTTTGTTTCTTTTAAATCTAATAGGAATACTTTGTAGTGAATTCGTTTGAGATACTTCTTTTGAATTTTATAATGAGTGAAAAAAAAATTGTAGCACTAATGATAAGGCAATTTAGAAAAAATAGTAAATTAAAGCTGATTTGGGGAAGCTTTGTCAGAATCACCCATATACATTCATGTGTACGGTTGTATGTGTGATTAATCTGTTTTTTCTCCAATCGTGTTCATTCGTGAATATGCGGTCTCCCAAATGAAATTATTTATAGAATGTTTTTCACATTCACAATCAGTTATTGATTCTTGAAAACGTATTTTTGATGTACTACAACATATAAAAAAATTATTGAAATCGGTGAATTCGGGTTAAGGGGGCTTCTGAGAGTGATTGTCTCTCACCCAGTATGGATTATCTCCTGACCAGTATCTGCAGTTATGTCTATTTAAATTATTATTTAGTTGAAAAGATGCCTCGTCAGAGAAGACGATATTATCGAGTAACTCGGCATCATCAGTAACGAAAAATTCAGTAAAAGAAAAGAAGGAACCCGCAAAATTTACATTAAAACCCGACCCCTGTCAAAAATGCAGTTGTCATGCGGGGTTCTTCTTTTCTTTTACTGAATTTTTCGTTACCCGCAGTTATTTAAAATGGCAGAGCTGTCTGAAACAGAACGTATAACTTTATTAATGATGCGAGGATGGGGGATCAGCAAAGAAGCTGCAAATCAGTACAGCGAATATTTAATGAAAATTTTCGAGCCCAAAATAACGGAATCTCTAAAAGTACTATAACAGGTACTATTCAACGCTTTAATGATACTGTTAGTATTAAAGACCGTCCAAAATCTGGAAGATCTATGAAGGCAAAAAAAGAAAATGTATCATTAGAGGTTTTGCAGTAATTTGTTAAATATCCTCATATTTCTATCAATCGTATTTTTTAGGAAAATGAAATAAGCTTCGTATTCTTTCATAATATTTCAAAATTAAATAAAAGGCATGCTTTTAAAACTTCTTCATTTCAAGAGCTATCTGAGGATGACTTCGATAGACGCCTGGAGTTATTTGAGGCTCTAATGCAACTGATTATTGATGATCCCAAGTTATTCGATAATATCGTCTTCTCTAAAGAGGCATCTTCTCAACTAAATGATAATATAAATAGACATAACTGCAGATACTGGTCAGGAGATAATCCACACTGAGTGAGAGATAATCACACTCAGTACCCACAAAAACTTAATGGGTGGGCAGGTATTTTCAGAGGCCAACCAGTAGCTGCCACTTACGGAACCAAACTTCAGGAAACAATTGTTCCAGCTATTCAACGATTGGCTAACGGAAGTTTAGAAGACGTTTCCTTCCAGCAAGATGAGGCTCGTCCACATTACAGTCTTCATCTCCGTGAATATCAGAGTGAAATTCTCCAAGACAGATGGATTGGGCGAAGGGGTCGAATTGAGTGGCCAGCACGATTACCAGATTTAAATCCATTAGATTTTATGCTGTTGGGTTATCTAGAGAGTAAAGTTTACGTCACTAAACCTACTGAGTTGGAAGATTTACGTCGCAGAATATAACAGGAGATGTAGATGATACCACCGGAAATGTACCGTAACGCAGTTAGAGGGGTACATAACTGATTGGGACGTTCCTAACCTGTGCATGATGAGCAATTTGAACATTTGCTGTAAACTGGTCACATACTCTCTTTTTTTTGTAATGTGACCTACTATGAATCTTGCCTTAGCTGGCTGGATCCACATACAAACTTTTGTTTGTGGTCTGATGAGACCATCTCGTAATAGCGGGCCTGATCCACATTGGGTTTTTTTTTGTAGACTGACGAGACCTACAATGGATCTCGCCTTAGTCAACCGAAAAATGGAATCCACTAAAATCAGTCTTTTTTCGTAACCTTGCTTCTAAGTTATTCAGAACGAACCTAAGTGCAAAGATTCCGAGGCGAATCGTTCTTTTGAACGATCAGAAAGATCACAAAGGTCTTATTTTTTGTCTTGGTGACACAATAGGAAAATTTATTGAGCATTACATTATTTTTGTAATCCAGTGATTAGTTTTTCGCAAGTTTATAATTTTACCTTGATAATCTCAGATAATTAAGAAAAAGAAAACGCTAGTTTCAGAATCTTAAATCGTCGCGTTATTTTGCAAGACAATTTGTAATAAAAAAGTTTCTTTTGAACCAAGCAAATAAGTGTAGAGTTTTCCACTGAAATGGTTAAATTTCTAAGTTAAGAAAATAAATTTCCTACAGAACATTAAATTTTAGATACGAAAATATGAATTTATAACTAAAAAGTAGATTTTTAACTTGATAGTTGATCTCTTAAACAAAACATATATTCTTTGAACAAGATTGTTGTTTTTAACGTAACTAGAAAAAAATGTAAATAAAAAAGATAAATATCCAACCCAAGGGACGAATTAACATCCATCAAGAGGAAGGATAAAAAAAATTGGAATTTTCAAAGGAAAAAAAAATGAATTTGTAAACAAAAAATTGAATAGATTACCAAAGAAAATAAGAGATTTTTCATACAAAAACCCAATAACCGAAAAATTCATCTCAGAAGTATCTAAATAGGACTTTTTAATATTATTTCTTAAGCTTGGGCTTAGATGTACCACGTAATCCTCTCAATTCAAATGGTTTATACTCAGGAAAAGTGTGTCTGTCAATTTCAAGTATCCGATGAAGATTTTTGTATAGGATAAGTCGAATAAATCTGAGTTGATGAAGTGGAAATCCTAGTATGAGTGCAGAAAGACACCAGCCAGGAGGAGACCTGGACCTGGCACGAAGAGATGTCTCAGCAGCAGGCAGAATTCTTTCTAGAGAACGTCTGATAGGAGAATGAGAAGGTTCGCGACGAGGAAGGCTAGAAATGAGGTCGCCATTAGGTAAACAGTCAAACTATGAAATTAAATCTGCAAGAAGTGATATACACCGCAGATGTATAAAAGACGTGAGGGCTGGGAATTCGGAACTTTCGTAATTGTAACTTGAAATTTTCTGAATTAAGAGATAATTCTAACAGATCGGAATTCCCAACACTCACCGCGACGTGCTTTGTTTGTCCCAATCGTAAAGAAAAAAAAAAAAAAAAATAGGGCCTAGCCGTTTTGCTGGTTCCATTAACAGACTTTAAACAAGGAAAGTTTTCCAATGGAGCATCACCCATCAGTGTTTTCAGGAAGAGAGTTTTTCTTCAATTGTATTTAGGTTTCTCATTTTTCGCAATCAACATATGGCAAGTTAAACGGTCCCCCATGCGACATTCCGATTGTTTCGCGCGCCTACGGAAGGCTCAGCGCGCTTTTAATACTATTATACCTTTTATAATTACTTTATCATTACATTTTTATGCCTACATTAATACTAGATTTTGCATTGCCAATTTTGATTACCAATATTATTTTACTATCATGCTATAAATTTCGGTGTGCATGTATATGTATGTAAGTATGTATGAGCGTGTATATATAGGTTGACGTATAATTAGACTATCATTTATGCGTCATATACTTTAAATATACATAATTAATATCTTATTTAGAACGATGCACGTGTTTCAGTAGGGATATAGAAGGGTGAATCTTAGGTTAAAACAAGCACTGTAATGCCGGTGCAAGAGAGAGAAAAAGAGAGACTGATCGCGCGCGTACGAAATAACCAGCCAACCGTGCACTTCAAGAGATAACTCGCGCGCGTGCAAAAAATTCATCCAACCCACACAATCCTAGAAACAGCGCGCCAACCCCCGACAAGCGGTTCCTCGATTGAACCGTCACCGATCTTTCTTATACATATCACCTATATTTCAAACCATCTGCTCTTTTAAGAGCAAACTTATTCTGACGAGGAATAACCTTTCAAGATTTTATTGTCAAACGTATCCATCCTCTTCAGCGGACTGGTAACGATCTTGCGGGTCGTCCGACAAGCAGTGCCCGGTGGGCGGTTACCACGTCCGAACAAGAGTACGGTATCATTCAAAGGGGGCCTGCAGGTCGTTTTAGCCAGCAGTGCCTGGGGATCTTTTTGTATGGGACGGAATTTCTGGAAGAGGAAACGAGATCGAAAGTTCTGGGGACGACCAGAACAAACTCGTCGGCAGGAGCCGACAAGGAGGCAGCTATCTGACTGTCAACAGGAGTTGGCAGTCTCCAATCCCGCTGGTCAACCGAAGTTGATCAGCCAAAACACGAGAGACAAGCAGGAGCTTCCTCACTCGCCGACGCTACCGGACAACCATCGACGTCCAGTCATCACTCCGCCCGCTGTCCACAGAATTCATAAAGGGCCCAACACAGCGCCCGGTCGTCGTGCAGCAGGTGCTAGGCTTACGACGTCGAATACGGGACAAACACGGCCCCGGCAGGAGGACCCTGATACCTTGCAACCCGGCGCACGATCGGTCTCTAGTACTGACCTTCGACCCCGGTTGTGTATTACTATTCGAGCCCGTGGGGCCGATTCCAGATCGTACAAACCCAGCAAACCCGGAAGAGTCTAGAAGATTTAGAAATCAGCCGAGAGGACGACCGACAACAGCGATATCGACATCAACGGGACCACTTCCGACACCTAGTTCGGATTGCCGCTTGTGGTACCCAATTGCTGACGGCCGACGAGATTAACCCAAACGAGGGTTTCTACTACTAACCGAAACACGCATTGAAGACAGTGATATTCCCAACCACACTACCCGAGGTGGACTATCGTTATAAGCAGAGAGCGTTCTAACTAAAAGGGTTTGTGCATAATTAGGGATTCTCATGGAAAAGGGAATAAGTGCATCACCGAATACCTGGCAGTTGTTCTTGCAGAACAAAGGGAAGCGAACCCTACTCCCTCCACCACATAGTCAACGTGGAGTACCGAAGGGTATGAGGGATTTGGATACGTAGCTGCAACGCACACAAGGATATGTGTATCTGACGCCCGTAAGCAACCATAGCTATAAAAAAAGACCTCGGGCAAATGAATTAACGAGCAACTGAACTAAACAGCAACCACCGGCCCTTTTGAGGGCCACCAAGAACGTAACGGAGGAAGGCTTCTTTTCGGATTACTGGATCAGCTACAAAACGAGTACTTCAGTGAATGATTTTCCCGCAATCCCGAGAGGTGTGAACGTTTTAGCGGGAATCAGAAGAAAAAAGATTACATTTTTAAAAGTAAGTTGGTATATGATGAACTCCTTGTAGCAAAATCGAGAAGCAAGACTGTAATTGCATTGATGAAAGCATTTGAAATTGTAATGCTTCCCACTGGGGTTCCTGATTACATATTTCTTTTAAATATTTATTCATATTAAATATTTTTAAATTTTTTCTCATGCAACTATAAGAATTAAAAAAACCTTCTGACCAAAAAATAAATTCGCTCTCATTTTCCGGCTATTTCTCGGTTTGAAGTAAATTTCATAACGAATTATTAATTACTCAGCATTAAATCATTTCTATAATGCAGTGGTAACTTGTTCCCCGCCCGTTCCTAATAAATTAAATTCAATTGTTAATTCCCTCGCTTTAAATACGAAATTGAAAAGAAGTTCAAAGTTTCAGAAAAATCGTAGCTTTCTTGCTGTATTCTAAGAGAAAATTGATAAGAAAATATTTACTAAAACAATCTATGTAAACTTCTTATTATCAGTAGAAATTAGTATTTTGTATCACGTCTGTGACATCTCTCTTCTGTGTCATGTCACATCTGCGACATCTACCTAGCGGCTTCTAACCGTGCGGTATTTCTCACACTGAAATTGACATTTTAGCGGCAACTGTCACGAGTGGCGAGATTTCCAGCGGCATCTATCTTCCAAGACAATTTTCTAAGTATTTCTAAAGATGGCAAAACTGCGGCTAGTCTTTCCAGCAACATCTCTCGCCCATGAAAATTCTCCAACAATTTTTTTCAAGATGACAAAGCATCGGCAAGTCTCCCCTGCGGTATCTTTCACCCAAGACAATTTTTTAAGTAGTTCAAAAGATGTAAAACTGCGGCAAGTGCTCTTAGCGGCATCTATCGCCCAAGAAAAATTTCTAAATTGTTCCGAAGATGGCTACACTGCGAAAAGTCTCCCCCCCCCCCCAGCAGCATGTCTGGCCCAAGAAAAAGGTCTAAGTAATTGTAAAGATGGCAAACTGCTGCAAGTCTCCCCAGACGTATCTATCGCCCAGAAGAAAATTTCTATGTAGTTCCTGCGATGGCTGCACTTCAGCAAGTCTCCCCAGTGGCATTCCCCGTCGAAAAAAATTTTTTAGTCTATGTAAAGATAGAAAACTGCGGCAGGTCTCCCCAGCAACATATCTCGTTCAAGAAATTTCTATGGATATTACTAAAGTTAACAAAACCGTGAGCCTTCCCGGTGTCATCTTGTGCCCAAGAAAATGTTCTAAGTAGCTCTAAATATAGTTCAGTAAATAGTGCCAATACTCAAAAAATATTTAAATAGCAAGTCAACAACGCCCGTACCAAATTGTGCCAATATACAATAGAATTAAGTATTTTTACACCTTTGCTAATATTAAAAAAATATAAATTACATTGATTGTTTTAAATCGTTTTTAAATTTATTAACTTAATTTCTTGCTACAAAAGACAGCGAAGCAATCGCAATCTGGAACTATTTTTTTCGTACCCTAAACAATAATATTTTAATCGTTAGGTCAAGTTTCCTCCCATATCTTTTAATTCATTCCATTACAATCTGCAATTTATTAAATTGCAAATGCATAGGGGCGCACTTGTGCATTATGGTAACCCTAACCGAGAATAACTCAATAAATTTGTTTGTCATGAAGTTTTTAAAATCGAGTATTTTAACCGATTAAAAAAAATTCTTTTTCAAAATTGATCTATGTTTTATAAATAAAATCAAGAAGTGTTCAAGGTTTTTGGTACAGGTAAAGTGATTTATTTATTTTTAAAGGAACATCATTTTTTCAATTTCCATTAGTTTACAATGTAGCTTTCCAATTTCTCAAAATTACAAATCTCCATTTAGACATTTCTAATTAACTTCAATCGGTCATTTTTTTACGGTGGATATCACTTTTCCAGTCTTGGGCTTCGTAAATTCCGACCTGCTTCGCCTCTGCCGTATCTTATATGGTACTCTCCGGGACCCACTGTCTCGTCATACCTCTAGAAGCTCGTTTCACCTCTTCTTGACAAGGACCTTCTTTGGATTTCGGGATAACTTCCATCTTTTGAACACTTGGGACACTTGGGCATTTTTACAGTAAAAACAAGGTGTTAATGAAGTACCAATATTAGGATACCATATACCTGCAACAAAAATTACCCGTGCGGTGTGAATGTTGCACCGTAATGTAGGGTACCGTATCGATTAACTGTACCTATTTACTTTGCGTGTGACGTTTCCGCTTTAAGGGATACAAAATGAAAAATGTAATTCTCGTTTGCTTATTTTAAGTCATGGCCATTGAATTTTAGAAGGTGCGTTGTTGACGCATCGTAAAATTGAGCCATTATGTATTTACGATTAGGTGGGGATATCCAAGATATCTGCACGCTGAGGAGCAAATAGTAATACCAAATACATGGGACCAAAAATTATTTTTATAATAACATGGAAAATAATTATTTTTTACGATAAGAGTATTAAGATATTATTTTTATTTTTCAAAAGCTATTAAATTGAATGATAAATTGATTTTGCTAGTAATTAAACAATGTTTTTCTAAGTTATTAACTAAATTTATGTTTTATCCTCTAGGATTTGTATTATTGTTTGGCCCTCATTGTGCAGCCATCTTGTCAGCAGACATCATAACTTCAAATACTTAATATTAGAAAGTTTAGATCATATACACCTGGAAGGAACCAGACAATGGCGGAATTAATGGCAACATGAGAAAGAGATAGACTATGAGTTAGCAGGAAATAACAACCAGAGAGACTGAAATGGAAATAAGAATTCGATCGTACATATTAGAGAGGCTATATCAATAGAGTTTTCTTTTAACTATATAAAATTGGAATTTATACAACGTTTCTCATAAATGGAATGAGATACGCCAAAAAGACATTATTTTTAATTCAACATGAAAATTGTACATTAGTAAATTAGTTTTAATTATGAATGAGTATAATAGGAAAATTAATTAATTTAAAAAACTGTTAATAATTTGAAGACAAATTTACAAAGAGAGAGTCAGGTTAGCGGCGGCCAACTACTGTAAATAACTGCCTGCAGATAGTCTCAAACCAGCGAGTCTATTTTTCCTGAGAATACTTCTCGTCGTGCAGACATCTTATCCATTCAAAATTTAAGTAATAAAGTTTAATATAATAATATTTTTTGAACAGTATTAAAGGGGTGATTGTAACAATATAGATTTTGGGGTCCTACAGCCCTCAAAACATATACGGTTAGTTACACAGGGTTCACCTCGAAAGCTAGTATCGACTAGTTAGCTATCGATTCCATATATCGATTGATCGATATGTGTTCAAATTAAAATTAAAATTTGAAGTTTAACTAATAACCATAACTCAGAAATTATAGAATAAGAACAATTTAGAAGAAATATTCATTATTTTAATACTCTCTCTCTCTGCCCTGAAATAATAGAAAGAATAAGAATTACAGATTAATTCGATAACAGGGAAATACTTATAGACTACGACGCAATAGGAACAGGTTAGATTCTTAGCATTCCTAAAGATGAGTCACAGAGCTATTTTTAATATCAAAACGTGCCTTAGAACGAATTTTGACAGGAAATGGTATTATAAACATTCGGTCACAGTTTGAACTTTGTACCGAAATTGTTTGGATATGTCAAACAACGAACTGGTCATATTGCGTTGTAAATATAATAGGCGGAGGCATGCGACCTAATTTCTTATTTGTAAACTGACTATCAAATTCAATGACGTCAGCGATTTGATTGGCTGAAAAGGGAAAGTGGGAGATTTCTCCGCCCCAAACAGAGTTTATAAAAACGCGCGCACAACGGAAAAACGCCAGATTTTGCATCTACGAAACCGCATATTTAATACTAAACCTGCGACACTTTATAGTGTATAAATGATTTTTTTTTGGATTTAGAAACTTTGTATTGTGTTCGAATTTAGTTACTTCATTTGAATTGTTGTTAAATAATAAACTATTATAAATAAGATCAATTGTTAAACGCGAAACGGGACGCCGCAATATAAACAATTATAAACAATTGTAATTTGTGACTTCTGAGACAGTGATGGTGGAAATGCATCTTTAATAAATTGTGAATCATCAACTGTTAAATTAAGTGTCTTTATTTCAAATAAATTCCTTTGAATGGTTTTCGTTTCAACGAGTCAATGGCGACAACGATCCCGTTCAGATGTCCAATCATAGAGCAGTGAATTGTCGATAGAAAACCTAAGTGAAATTTGGGCATTACAGTAATCTTATTTGTTAGCATTAACGGAGTTCGCAGACATGTAAGTACGTACAATTTTCAATGTTTGATGAGCAATCATAACCTTAAAACTTTTCTACTTTGCCATTTATAAGCAACACGCTACAAATTTTAATTAAGTATCGGTGACGAGAGTTGCTCAATTGTGACTGGTAACGTGTCATACTTTGATGCTTATGCTTACTTGCTAATTCAACGCCCACATAAAATTGTAGGTACTTACATTGTCAGAGCCCCGTCAGCTTTCCTTGGCAAACTTTAACGACTCCCAAAAACACTGTAGATCAAGGTTGGACCTAACAACACCCAGGACCCACCTTGTATCACCAAAAAGGATGACTTTCTAACAAAACTGTTAAATTCTTTTGCGAATAGTTGCATTTTTATAAAAAATTATGAATATTATTCTAAAGCGAAAAAAATTTTTATTACAAAACAAGTTTATTTTTCATCCAAAAAATAGTACTGTTAACTCAGTGAATTCTCTTATTAAATTTATTCTCCTTGTTTAGAAATTCTTCTTTTTAGTTAAAAATGTAAGTATTCGAATTAAATAATAATAATTTTAGTCAAAAATTCATTTTTCAGGTTTAAAATAAATTTACTTGGCTGAAAGTTCAACTCTTTTGTTATAAATTATTATATGGAAAAATAAGCTGTTTGATTGAAAACTTGTTTTTTTTTTCTTTGGATAAAAAAGGATTTTTTCGCAAAAAAAATTAGGCTTTGATCCAAAAAAGATTTCAGTTAACTCAGTAACATCAAAAATTAAATTTATTTAACAAAAAAATTGATTTTTTAATCAAAAATGACCAATTTTTTCAACCAAAAACGAGAAATTTTTAACAGTATAGTTCAATTCTCTTCCAAATAGTTGAATATTTATCCAAAAAATATCAATTTTGTACTAAAACAGATGAATTTGTAATCAAAAACAAATTTTTTGCAAGGGCAACTTTCATTCAGAAAATATTTCGTTTTATTTTTCGACACCAAAATATAAATTTTAAACAAAAGGTAAATTTTTTACAAAATATTTAAGTTTTCAAGAAAATAGTATAAAATAGCTTAATTTATAACCAAACAGTTTCATTTTCATCAAAAAAAGATTTAATTCCTGCTAAAGAATGTAAACTTAAAAATAAAAAGACAAACTTTCAAAAAAAGAGTCTAATTTTCAAACGGAAAGTTAACAAAAAAATGCAATTTTCTATTAGTTAAAATAAATTTTGGGCTTCTCATAAATTCTTAGAGAATTTATTTCTCGGTAATATTCTCATTCTCGGTACCGTTCTCAAAGTAATATGACCGGCTCAGATGCAACACCAACTCTGCCATAACCGCGAAAATTGAATGGCATATTATTCTTGAATGTCACATGAACTTACTATTTTCTATTTTATATCTTAAAATGAGGGATTAATAATATAAGAACTGGTAAAGGTATCACATAATTGTTGCTTATTGCAAAAAATGGAATTTTTGTATTGCACAATACAGATTGCTTAACATTAATAATTACAGTAAAGTTTCACACATGTATTTTATAAACAACGTAATACTTATCCAATAAATTAATTGTACCTTTTTCGCCTTATATCTGTTCTCGGAGTCGGCCCATTCTCTTGGAGATCCTAAAAATATATCATTAATAAATGACTATTAATTTTTATTTTGGATTTACTGTAAGATTCCAAAAATTACAAAATGCGATACAATTTATTAAAAAATTAGTATTTTGGCTTTAACTTTCAAATAATTTGTTTTTGGTTAAAGTTCAATCATTTTTGTTGAAAATTGAACCAGTAGTTTAAAAGTCCATTATTTTGTTGGTAATTCAATTATTTTCATTATTCATTATTATTATTATTATTTATGAATTTTGTGATTTTGGTTAGAAAATTCATTATTTCTGTTAGAAAAATCATCTTTCTTGATTGAAAGAGAACTTTCAATTTGAAAATTGAACTTTTCAGGTTTAAAATTTTCTTGTCATTTAAGAAATGTCAATATGCCACTAATATATTACTATTACATTGCTATAAGGTTTCAAAAATTACAAAATGCGATACGAATTATTAAAAAATTAGTATTTTCGGCTTTAAATTTCAAATAATTTTTTTGTTAAAGTTCAATCACTTTTGTTGAAAAATTCATCAATTTGGTTGAAAATTCCACCAACAGTAAAACAGTCAATTATTTTGTTGAAAATTCAATTATTTTCATTATTCACTATTATTATTTATGAATTTTATTATTTTGGTTAGAAAAGTTCCAATTTCTGTTGAGAAAGTCATCTTTCTTGGTTGAAAGAGAACTTTTTAGTGGAAAATTGAACTTTTTTGACTGAAAATGTTATTGTCATTTAAAAAATTTCAATATACAATTAACATATTACTATTATATTGCTATAAGGTTTCAAAAATTACAAAACATGACACACATTATTAAAAAATGGTCAGTTCCGGCAGATTAGTTATTATGTTTATTTGTAAGTCCAAAGTTTTCGGCCAAAAATATTGTGTAGTTTAGAAGTAACGCTCAAGTGAATTGTAACACACATAACCTAGAAATATACACGCACGCTGTTAGCAATAACAAAAATTTGTTGATAGAAAAACACAAAAAAAAGTGTGTGGGGACGTCCGTTAGCATGTTCGCTATCATTTTCCAAATTTTTAAGACAAAATATTTATTATTCTAGAAAGAAAGCCGCGGTAACCTAAAACTGGTAAAATCGACAATGTTCTAAGTATCACATGCCCTTAAGTACACATTCATGATAATACTCACCTTCTTCAGGCTATGCGGCACTTCTTTTGCTTTCTACGATTGTTCGGATCGCATTTTTCTGCAGCAGAACTCTCAGATTTGTCTTCAAAATGTACTTCTTGTCAAAATGTTTGGAACAGATCCTAGAATTAATTTTTAACTCTCCATCGACTGCCACAGCAAATCGGGTTCACTTTGCGCGACTGGAAAATATTAATTACCGTAATTAGTTGCAAGTGCTTATTGTTTTTATGTTACTTTCACCGTGTAAGTATATTCACTTACTGCACGTTCTCAGCAAGTTAGCCATAAACTAAATGTACATAGAAATCGGACTGACAGGCCAAATTTACCGTAATATTGTTGCAACCCAGTCAGAGAGGCGCTGCAAACTCATAAAAGTCGAGAAAGGAAAAATACTTCTTTGTGCATCATTTGTAATAGTGTAATTCACAATACTGCAGACTCTAGAATTCTGGATAATTTTTCAGAGTTTTATGGTTATCGATTAGTGGTATATTAGTTATTTTATTTTATTTGTCTCGTAAATCTCGTATCAAATGCCAATACTTAAAACATCCTTTAAATTTTAATAAATGTTAAAGTAGTTTGAGGTTATAATTAGGACGACCCTGCTTGATGACATATATAATATTATGCAATATGATCCATAATAAGTATTATCGAAATAATCAAACAACACTCTGTGAGAGTTTTCTCTCCTTCCTTCCGCTCGAAAAACAAATTCTTCCATGAAATTCTACTATGATGTTGGGTATTTCTTCCCAGCCCAGACATATTTATTATTTTCAATTTCTATAACGCATTTTACAGAATTCTTAATGATTATATTATATTTCAGAAATGAGTTTATGTGTTTGTCAACACTGACGACACTGGTTTTACTAGTCGGCCATCTTGAACCGTAACTTACAGGAGTTACGCATAACTGACCAACCCTGTACATGAGTAGAGATCCGCTAAGCAGAGTTTAGACAAAACTCACAGGAGCTCACACAGACTTGCCACTGCGCATCGCGATTAGTCCGGAACCAGATATCCTCATAAAGGGCGGAAAAGTTTGATTTGTTCAATGCATCCATTCAAATATATACGACTGATATACGATTATGGAGGGGACAGCAAATTTAACTCGGTTTTAGATGACAATACACCGATAAATAGTGTTTAGAAATAAGAAAAAATATCCAGAACAAAACTTATTATGGTAACTAAAGATAACTTTCAAACAAAAAAACGAAGAGTTAAATTTTTGGTTAAAAGAATGAATATTTTCAATCAAAACAAAACTAATAAACACATTAGATTTAGATTAGTTTTCAAGGAAAAAACTGAACTTTAAATTAAAATGATCCATCTTCAATGAAAATTGCCTATCACCAAATAGAAAATACATGAATTTTTAACTAAAAAAGTTAAATTTTCAATTAAAAATGGAATATTTATATTTTCATTTGAGAAAATTAATTGTCAATGAAAATAATGAATTTTCTACTAAAGTGATGAATCTTTAATCACAAGGATTAATTTTTTATCAATAAAACGGAATTTTCAACTAAAAAATAGGTAACTTTTATATTTCAAACCAAAGGTGTAATAGTGCATTTCTTTAGTAAAAAAATTAGTTAAATGAAAAAGTTCAATTTGAAACTTGAAAATATAGATTAAAAAAATTGTTTCTACTAAATGTTCAAGAAAAAAGATGAATTTGAACTAAAATTTTAGAATTTTTCTTCAAGAAAATGAATTTGCAACAAATTGCTTGACATTCTAACCAAAAAGATGAACTTTTTACCAAAAAAGACAAATCTCGAACAAAATGTTTAAATTTTTAACTATAAGGATAAATTTTCTACCAAAAAAATATTTTTAATGAAAATGATAAATCTTTAACCGAAAAACTGAATTTTTAACTAAAAAATTGAATTTCTAAATATAAAGATGAATTTCCAACGAAGAAGATTTTTTTCTATCTAAAACACAAATTTTCAACAAAATAAATCAATTTTCAGTCACAGAAAGAAATTTTTAACGAAAATTAGTCATCTTTCACCGAACAAAAGGAATTTTAAAAAACGAACATTCATTTTCTACAAAAAAATTAACTTTTCACAAAATACATTCATTTTTAATCAAATGGTTAAATTCGTATCGAAAAAAAATAACTTTTAATCCAAAAACCGAATAGACTAAGAAGATTAATTTTGTAACAAAAAAAAGACGAATTTTCAAGAAAAAAGATTAAGTTTCAACCATAAGCATTAAGCTTCTACAAAATACGCGAATTTTAAACAAAATAGTTGAATTTTCAACTAAAATGATTAATCTTTAGCACAAAAAATATCCATTTTCACTCAATTAGTTTAACATTTAACCAAGTAGCCGAATGCAAACAATTTTCAGTCAACACAGAAAAAAAATTTAACTAAATTTTTGAATATTTTCAACAAAAAAATTCAAAAAACTTCCCTTATAGTTTAAAAATCAAGCAATTGGTTGAAAATTCGTCTTTTTTGTAAAACCTTAATCTTATTGGTTAAAAATTAATCTTTTGAACATAGAATTTATTTTGCAACGAAAAAAAGTTCTCTTAAAATTTAATCTAAAAACAACATAATTCCTTTCCTGCTCGATTCAGCGACGCGAAGTGCAGAACCTACCTAATGTTAAATGAATTCGAACTCCTTTGAAATAATTATCATAACCCTGTTTTTTTTTGTTGAAAATTAAATTTTTAAATTAAAGTGTGATCTTTTTTCTTTAAAAATCTAACTAATTGTTTAAAAATTTATGGATTTTGTTAGAAATTCGTCTTTTATAGTAGAAAATTAATCTTTTTGCTTGAAAATTCATCTTGCTGATTGAGGATTCTACCATTTTTCGGACGATTCTTATTGTTTGAAAATTAATATATTGAAGTGAAACTTTAACTTTCCATTTTTGGTTAAAAATTTATTGATATTTTGAATTTCAATCTCTTTCTTCAAATTTCTATATATATATATATATATATATTTTAAAAATTAATTTCTATAATGGTAAAATCTACTTATATTACTTTTGGTTAACTCTAGGTTTTGTATAAAATTCGTAATTTTTGGTAGAAAAGTAATATTCTTGGTTGAAATTAATATTATCCATTAAGGATTCAGTTATTTAAAAAAAATTCCTTTTCAGATTGTCAAAAACCAATTTCTTTAAAAGAAATAATTCAATATTTAATTATATAATTCAATATAATTCAATGTTTTTAATTTTTCTGTTATTTTATTAAAAATTCCTTTCGCATCGAAAAATTAATTTATTTACGATAAAATTCGATGATACCATTCTTGATAGAAAAATGATATTTAAAAAAATGGATCTTTTTTTAATAAAAATTTAATTTTTCAAACCCTCTTCTTAAACAGGGAAATTTATATCCGTGGTTGAAAATTCATCTTCTTCATTGAGGGTTTAATTATTTTTTTAAAAATGCCTTCATAGTTAGTCAAAAATTAATTTATGTAAAATAAAATCGGATTATCATCATCTCTGTGATTAAGAATAAAACTATTAAGTTACACATTCCTTTTTTTGTTAAAAATTAAATCCTTTGACCGAAACTTTAACAATCTCACTTTCGGTGCAATATTGAAATTTCGAATTACAAACTGATATTTTTTGTTGAAAATCAAGTATTTGTTTCAAACATCGTCTTTTTGATATAAAATTAATGTTCTTGGTTGAAAATTTATCCGTTTGTTTGAAATTTGAACTATGTATTATCAAATTCATCTCTTTTGATCAATTTCAACTAATTTGTTGAAAATTTAATTGCTTGTTGTTAAATATTAATTCTTTTAATTAAAAAGGAATAATCCTATTTCTGGTTCTATATATTTATGTTTTTAATTAAAAAATTCTGTTTTTTATGGGAAAAAAAACGTCTTGCATAATTTACTATAAAACAAATTTTATCGCTAGTGATTCTGATAAATAATTTGTAGAACCTGCTTGATTTTAAGTGAATTCTATCTTATTCTAAATACTTTTTATGACATTTTTCTTGGATTAAAAATTAATTTAGTCAAAACCAATTTAAATCTCTATAAAGCCTTTACAATTTATAATAATAATTCTCGTAGACAGATTATTTAAAAAATAACAAAATAGGAATAAAAAATTTAACATAATTACATATACGTCACTGAAAAAATAATTTGTAAACAACTTTTGCGATCGAAAATTGTTTTATAAAATAAAAAATTTATGACAAAACTTTTTCGACTACATTGGTATTGTTTTCTCATCAACTGTACTTCTCTAAAATAAAATAATTTCTTAAGATTACTGCAAAATTTATCAATAGTTCTTAATAAAATTAAACGAAATTTGAATTTAAAAATACGTCAATTTCATTTTTTATTGGTTCACGATTAAGATTTTAATAAAAAAAAATAATGCTTCCAATTCTAAAACATTTCTAAACTAAAAGTTGCATTATTCTATTTTTGTTTAAAATTTGATATTTTTGATTGAACCTTGATTTTTTTTAGTTTAAAAACGGAATTATTTGTTAGAAAATTTATGTGTCGTGTTGAAAATTGATTTTTTTGTTGTTAAAAATATAAAACTTCTTCCTTAAAAATTCATCTTTTTGATTGAGAATTCAACTATTTTGTTAAAAGTTCCTTTATAGTTGATCAAAAATTAATTTATGCAAGCTAAAATTGGATTATACCATTTTTGGTAGAGAATTGATATTTGAAGTTGAAAATCGATCTTTTGTAGTTAAAAATTTAACCATTTGTTTAAAAACACACATATTTCGATTAAAATTCATTATTTTGGTAGGAAATTAGTCTTCTTGGTTGAAAATTTATCTTTGTGATTAAGAACAAAACTATCAAGTTGCACATTCCGTTTTTTTGTTGTTGAAAATTAAATTCTCTAACTGAAAATTCAACTATCTCAGGTTTGGTGGAACACTGAAATTTGGAATTAAAAATTGATATTTTTTGGTTCTTGTTAGAAAATTCATGTGCGTGCTTGAAAGCTCTACTATGTATAAACAAATGCATCTCTGTTAGTAAAATTTCAATTAATTTGTGACAATTTAATTGTTTGTTGTTAAGTATTAATTCTTTTAACTAAAAAGGAATTATCTTATTTCTGGTTTTGTATATTTATATTTTTAATTAGAAATTAATTTGTTCATTGGAAAATTCGTCTTTTTGGTAGAAAATTATTTTTCTTTGTTAAAATCTTATCTTGTTTATTGAGGATTTAACTATTTTTTAAAAATATTTTTAGTTCGTTAAAAATTAATGCCTTTAAGGGAAATTTTAATTATATAACATAGATGTCCAAATTCGATTTTTTTGTCTTTGATCGGAAAAAAAGATCTTGCATAATTTACTATACAAAAATGTTAATCGCTAAATGATTCTACTATATAATGTAAGAACCTGCCTGATTTTAAGTAAATTTTATTTTATTTTAAAAACTTTTTATAATATTGTTCTTGCACTGAAAATTAATTTAGTTGAAAATTATATTATTTCTTTAAAAAGATTTTTTTTAATAGAGACTTAATCTTTGTGATTGAAAATTAATCTTTTTTGTTAAAATTTTAAGTATTTGGTGTCATGTTCATCTGTTTTAATTAAAATTTTAAATAACCTGTAGAAAAGTTCATTTTTTGTATTGAATATTAATTTTTATAAGCTAAAAACTGAATTGTTCTATTTTTGTTTAAAATTTGATATTTTTTATTGAAACTTCATCTTTTTAACGAAAAATTATTTTGTGGGTAGAGTATTAATCTGTTTTTTATTATTCTTAACATAAGTGTCCAAATTCCATTTTTTTGTCTTATATCAGAAAAAACGTCTTGCATAATTTACTATAAAAAATGTTAATAGCTAAGACATTCTGTTATATATTGTGTAGAATCTGCCTGATTTCAAGTGAATTCTATCTTATTTTAAATACTTTTTATATTATTGTACTTGGATTGAAAAGTAATTTAGTTGAAAATTGTATTATTTGTTAAAAAACTTTTTTTTTAATAAAAAATTAAAGAAGAAGTTTAATTTTTTACCAAAAAAGACGAACTTTCAACAAAATACGTGAATTTTAACCAAGAGCCATTTTTTTTACCAAACACTTGAATTTTTAACGAAGTTCCACTTCTAGCCAAATAGTTAAATTGCCAAGAAAATGGCTAAATTTTTAAAGAAGATTAAAATTTAAACAAAAACAGTTGCAATTCTTTTCATCAAAAAGGACGAATTTTCTGTCCAAAAAGACAACTTTTATCAAAACAATTAAATATTCGAAAAAAGATGATTTTTTAATCTAAAAGCACGAAACTAAAAAAAAAACAGTTAATTTAGCGAGCAAAGAAAAAGATTTTTTAACAAATTAGTTAAATTACGAAACAAAATATATGATTTTTTTTAACAACCAAGTTGAATTTTTCACAATATAATAAAATGTTCAACAAAATAGTTGCATTTCTAACCAAATAGTTGAGTTTTGGATGAAATGATGCAATTTCAGAAAAAACGGATTAAATCTTAATCAAAAACAGTTTTATTTTCAATGAAAAAGTTAAATTTCTAACCAAATAAATTATTTTTTACACAAAAGAGAATTAACTTTGACGAAAAAGAGACGCATTTTAAACCAAATAGTTCAAGTTTAAAACCAGAAAAAAAATTTTTTTAGAGAACAGTTTAATTTTTAACAAAAAAGCTTATGTTCAAGCAGCAAAGATGAATTTTCAACCAAAAATATGACGTATACAAAAAAAATGAAAGTTTTCATAAAAAAGGACGAATTTTCTATCCAAAATACAAATTTTCAACGAAACAGTTAAATATACGACAAAAGATGATTTTTCGAGAAAGCAGTTTTAATTTTCGGTCAAAATAGATTAGTATTTTCAAGTAAAAAGATGAATTTATGATCCAAAAAGAAAAATGTTCAACAATCAAGTTTAATTTTCGATCAAAAAACGCAAATTTTTAATAAAAAAAAACAAACAAATTTTCAATCAAGAGGGATGAATCTTCTACCTGAAACTAAAAGTACGATATTAAAAAAAGTAGCATTTTCACAAAAAAAAGTTTATTCAACAAAATTAGTTTAATTATGAAAAATAATATACGATTTTTAACATACAAGTTGAATTCTTTACAAAATAATCCCTTTTTCAACAAAATAGTTTATTTAAATTTTGAATTTAACTAAATTTTATTTAATTTTTAAATTTATCTCAATTTCATTTAAATTTTCAGTTCTTTTGAAAAAAATAATTTTTGAAATTTCACTGAAATTCTAAAGAAAGGAAAGAAGTTGTTAAAAAATTTATTTATTCATCATCTCGAAAATTTATCTTTTCAAATCAACCATAAGAGAAATTAATCAATTTCAAAATAATAATACAAATAGAATATTTTTAGGCTGCCTTTAATTTTCTGACCCTTGCCGCATCTAGGTAAAATATCTTTGTGTTACCTTACTATGTGGTTACTATTGGGATCTGACATACAGCGACACGCCATTTGGTGGCTAAATGTGGCACTAAAATAACAGGGTCGTTTTTAAAAGGCTGTGTGCTATTCCGGTGATATTCAGAGTGGAATATAAATATATGTTTTGAATGCTACGATTTAAATCATCAAATTAAAAAAAAAGTCCGATAATATAGAAATAGATAATCTAGGTACAAAATTTATTCAGAGGAAGAGAAAAAGTAAAAGATTTTTCTCTGTTTTCGGATGTTCAAGCAAGACTAGCAAAAACCTAGATGTTATGTTCCATCAGTTTCCCTTGCCAGTTGAGTCATCTCGATTGTCCACGATTTCATTTCATAACCTCAAAAATTTGTTTGAAAGTAATTACACGTTCTCCAAAATACATGAAGCAAAATCGTTTTATTGAGAATGCTCACTTATGATCTGAAAATGTATTTTTTGTAGATTGCAGTTCAGGGAAAACGTACTTAAAACTGGTACCGCAACCTGGGCGATTGTAAAGAAAAAGCAATTAGCTTTATGCTCGTTTGATCATCCGGCTATTTTACATAAAATAATATGTGTCCAGCGTGTCACACCTTTTCTCCTACCACAAAATTTCTACACGAAGGAGTGGATAACGTAAATTTACAAATTTCAGCACTGCTGAGCGACATCTTTGACATACTAAGCACGAAAAACGATTAAAATTCACTAAAAACACAATGTATCAGTTGCAAAGTGAAACCGTTGTCGCCGGCCATCTTTGTTTAAACCCCCCTTCTGACCACTTATAGCGACACTAGCGCATCTACAAGGAAGTCGATATCTGACATCTATCTATGCGTTCGTGTGCTTATGTGTGTATATTTTTTGAATGTGTTATATGGCACAGCACAAATATTCCAATTTACTTTAACTTTGTTTATTTTTTCAATTTACTGATTTCGCTTCATGCAACGAGACACAACTTTTTAAAACTTTGCAAAACTTGACGTTTGTTGACGAACACCTAACCTCAACAAACATTATAATGGCGGCGCAAAGATATTTTATGAAAATATTACCCCTACTTCTGCCTCTACAGTAGAGCCATCTAGCAGGAGGTCGCTAACTACAAAAGTATATGCGATCACAAGCGCCCATGGGAGTGGACCCAGCCTGAGTTATGCTATATGTTGTTAAATGGATTACGGAGAGCCGAAATTTGGTTTCACTACATTTTAGAGTTTAAAATTTTTTGAGTTAAAACGGCTACATTTTGGAGTTTAGATTTTTTTAGTTTAAACAACTACATTTTGCAGTTTAGATTTTTTTGAGTTCAAACGGCTACATTTCGAAGTTTACCCAGTGGGCACAAAGTTTGACGACGTCCTTACGACATCGTTACGACATCTTTACGACAACTTTACGACATCCTATGTCCATGTCGTTAAGGTGTCTTTACGATATCGTAAATAAGTCGTATGATCTAAAGATGTCTTTACGCTATGGTAAAGAGACCCAAACGACATAGACATAGGATGTCGTAAAGTTGCCGTAAAGAGGTCGTAACGATGTCGTAAAGATGTCGCCAAATTTTGTGCCTACTGGGTAGTATTTTTTTAGTATAAACAGTTATATTTTGGAGTTTCTGCGGATACAGTTTCGTCACTTTTGTCATGAGAAGAAGGATATTTTTTACTTTCAACATTTTTTGGACTTCAAGGCAGCAAATTAAAATATATATATATAATAATTTCCTGGATTGAAAAAGGAATTTTTCGATATAAATTACATATTAAATTTTATTTTCAATCTCAATTCTAATTGTGAAAAGTATCAATTTTATGTATAATTCTAGAGTAAAAATAATATATTAATTTTCACCGCTAAAATTCACCGTTTGGTTAAAGAAATCGTCCTACATTTTTCGAAACGATTACAAGAGTATTTGAAAATTCTGAATATTTCATAGAACCTTTTGACGAAAAAAGAAATGTTTTCCCAACGTGTATAAGAATTCAAGATTATAGAAAATGGCTGCCGTTTTTCATTTAATAAAAGTGGATTTTTTTGAAAAAACCCACTTTTTAATTTATTTTGTATTTAGACAAAGACGTGTCACATATTCCCTGGTCTTTTTAGTAAATTAGAACATTTTTAATTTTAAAGGATTTTTTGCATCACCCATGTCTTTTCTCAGTATAATAACCAAATCGTTTTTGATAAATAATTATATTTATACAATTACAATTATATAAAATAAAATTTGTTGACCACGCTTTATGTTAGTGCTGTTGGCTGGAAACTAAAATTTTCAAACAGAATTTCAATATAAAATTGTAAAAATGCGAAGATCATTTTGAATTTGTAAAAAAATTTGACTGGTAGTTTTTTCACCGGAACTTACCATTTTTAAACAAATATCCACAACATTTCCAATTTTTATTAATTTAAGGTCATTTTACCTTTTACATCAGAAATAGGTATTTCTAATAAAAAATTATAAAATTTCATAAAATACAAATTGTTCAACAACTTAAGTTCTTAATTCCTCAAGCATTTACACAATTTTTTGTTTGTAAATAAAAATCATTCGATTTTTCATAAGAAGTTATCACATTGCTAGAAATATTTATGAGGTTTCAAAATCTTTGTGTTATTGCTTGGCTAACAAAAATGATTTTTGTTTATAAATAATAAAATGTACAGATCTCAGTAATATCGGCTTGTGTTACTGTTATTCGTGAAAAATTTAAATTTTGATTTAAAAAGAATTAGATTTCAAAAAAGATTCATAATGTGCGAGCAATTATAGGTGGCTTTGGCATTTGGCATCGAGGATTTCTGTTGTCAAACAAAATTTTTATATAATTTGAACAAGATTTAGAATCTTTTAATAAACTTAGATTATTTTAGTTTTTTTTTCGGGCGGCCGAAATCCATTTTTTTGGTTTAAAAAAATGATATTTAGAGGTGGCGCAAATCACACGTACTTCCTATCAGAAAAAAGGCGTTTTTGTAAATTTTATTCAGAATCGTCAATATTTGCTGAATAGAGTTCAAACTCAACATTTCTCTTTGAAAAAAGCCTTAAAATACAAATAAAATATTACTTTTTTAATATCACCCGTATAAGTTTGTTTTATAGGGCACCAAAAAAACTCTATAAGGAAAAAAATGTGTCATGCAAGTGTTGGTCGTTAATTATCATTTTTTTCGTTCTCTGATGCAAATTATTTAATACATAAAATAACACTTTTGAATAATAATTAGATATTTTCATAAATTTCTTAGAAACATTATTATTTTTTTAGCAATTTTCTTTAAGAATTAATTGCATAAGCAATTTAATTTTAGAATATATTGGCTTTTTACACAAGAAATTGGTATTTTTAATAAGAAATCATTAGATTTCAAAAAGATTTAAAATTTGAGAATAAATTAAGGTTATGTCAACATTTCAAAATTATTATTAAAAACTTTATCTTTATTTATTTTGAATTGTCCAAACATAATAAGCTAATTTATAGCGATTGAAATGTAATACTTTCTTGTTTTTATTTTAAAAATTATAAAACATAAAGAACCCTTATACATATGGCCTTAAAGAATGCGAGCCAAATGATTTTTTTCTATAGATTTTAACACTAAAAATTATGCATAATACGAATTTAAAAAGTTTATTTCCTCAGATTCATTATGGAAAGTCTGGATACATCCATAGCAATATATCTTCTTCCATTGAAGATCCTGATCCCGACGATGATACTGAGCTCAATGAATATTCTTATCCCGACAATGATGATCCTGACCCTAACGACGAGCCTGAGCCTTAGGATGAGCTTGATCCCGATTTTGACCACAATTACCATGATGACTCTTATACCGAGAATTACTCTAATCCTGATGATAACCCTTATCCCGATGATAACCCTTATCCCGATGATGACCCTGATTCCTATGATGACCCTAATCCTGAATGCGATGTTGATTATGAACCATACAATTACGTTGATGAGAATAAAGACAATCCGCTTAAAGAGCAGATAGGAAAATTCCTTCCACATTTAAAAGTTCGCACTAGAGCCACGAATCATATCGTATTAGACATTTTGCGTAACTTGAAAGTTATCGTAGAATCTTACGTTGATCACTATTTGAAAGGAGCTGCAAATTTATTGCAAGCTGCTACTCGGGTAGTTCTGAGCAAGTAGGGCGTCATAGACATTTACAATATTGATTGTAGTCAAGGTCTACATAGTATTCACAATCAGGATGTCTATTTTGAGAGAAAGTTTTGTGTAGTCCAATCTTTGAGAGAAGAAATTGATTCTGAATTTGCGTATCAAGGTCACCCTAGAAATGATGGGCATCGACGCATAGGGAAAAAGAAAGATGAGATCATTCACGATCCAATTTGTGATGTTATCAGGCAATGGTTTTCGAAAGTTATTTTTTGATAGTAGATTTCAATTGAATGAAAGACGGGACAATGGTGTTTTAGCCCCTTTTATAGATGGGTCATATAACCAAAATCATCCTTATAAAGTAAGAAAGCCGGATACAAAGCCGGATTCAAAAATTGTACATGTGATTGTCAAGGATTTGGAGCAATTCGAAATTATTTCTACATTGATTGGTGATAATCTCGCTCAATATCAGATCTGCAACTTACAAGTGTCCCTGAGTGCATGACATTCATGTAAGTACTGTAAAGCTCTACTAGATGAAATGAGAACAATGACGATTGAAGACGAGAAATAACTTCGGCGCCCTCAAGAGTATGATGAACAGGTTAGTGAAATAGAACATGCTGTTAAAAACGAAAGAGAATAATTGAATACTTCTTATGGTGTAACTGGCGGTTGTCTTTTTAAATGAGCTACAAGGGTTTTATGTAAATGTCAGCTGCTCCAGATATTGTTGATGACGATCTTCAAGACTACTGCAAAGTAACTATAAAATGATTTTTAAGAGAAATCTGCTGTAACTTGTAGTTCATTTCTTTAAGATAATCAAATCAAAGAATTGCAAACTTCAACTACGGCTATTTGGAAAAATGTGCCAAACCATCCCCAATAAGAGAGGATCATAAGAGAGGGCAATAATACAACAGGTTTCGAGCAAACAGTATCTCAGATGTGGCACATAACATCTATGTTGCCCAGTTTTGGGCGGGATGTCGAGATGCTTTTTTCATGAGAGAATTACCGTCTGCACACTTTTTCCCGGAAAAAAGAGTCTTTTAATTACGCCATGGGTAAGAGTTAATGGGATAAAATATATTTCTTCTAAATGCTACGTAGTGGTGGACTTAAGCGAAAGCAATTTACTACAATTCGCTGCACTTTATTCTATTGTTTGGCAGAATCAAAGAAGTACATTTGTGTGCAGCAAAATTGAGACCGTCGAGCATGACACATCTCTGATGGCATACAAGCTCAACACCAACCAGGAGTTCATCATCATCTTCATACAAAACCTATTTACTCACAGCGTTTTCCACTTTCATCGAAGTTGGATTGAGCATTTTCAGAAATGAGAGCATCGTAAACATTCTGGTTAACACGACAAGATCATTGTTCGGAGAGTCCGTGGGAACTGATGATAAAGGTCATACAGGAGAGTACATTGCGTATCTGATTTTTGATGTGCTTGGGGAAAAAGAACCCTAAAAATGTCTTCTAGTTGTTGCCGACAATGCGACAGCTTTGCAAAAAGTTGGGAGAATTGTAAACAAACATTATCTGCACATAACTCTGATTGGTTGCACGCCGTATACCTTACATTTGTTAATTAAGAATGGAATCTAGTGTCCAAGTTTAATGGACCAAATGGGCGACGTAACGTACGTTATTTTTACAGTGAAAATCTCTTACCTATTGAGAGCCACGTTTAAAAACTTAATGTGGATGAACCTCAACATCTGAAATCTTTGATTAGTCTCCACACACCAGGAGCTACGCGATGGGAGCCAAACCTTCGAAAGTTGGATAGCTTGCGAGCTAGTAAAAAGTAGTTTTCGAATCCTGGTTGTTAAAGGGGATGTGAGTGTTCCTAATCAATTGCAAAATTTGCTTTTGTCACCTGTTTTTTCGAATGACATTGAAAACCTCACTGACATAATGCGTCCAATTGTAAAATGAACATTTGAGCTGGAAAGCGATGAGCCAAAGATTTACAAAGTTGTTCGAGCATTCTATGACACAGAATACGCATTAAAAAAGATTTTTTCCGATAGTTTTTTTTTAAGAAGATGAGAAAGAATATGTCGTGGAATCAGATAAGTTTAGGCACGAATTTGCTTTGAAAAGAAGCCATCATGCTGCCTTCTAGCTTGACCCAGCTAATAAAATGGATAAAGATGATAGTAATGATGAAAATGGATCAGAAAGGCCGCTAAAGTTCAAACTATCAGATAAAAAAATGCTGATGGCATCGAATTTTTGATCGAAGAAGCTCACTTTATGAATTTGGATTCGCAAGCTGTGTTACTGGATGTATCTAAGTACTCCTGCAAAATCGATGAGTGGTCCGCTGCTTAGTTTTCGTGGAAAGTAGCAAACAAAATTTATCATCAGCCATGGTGAGCAACTTTTTTTTAAAATACAGACTTATCCAAAGTTTCTCAGAGAGTTTTAAGTATGCCGACTAGCTCTCCTGCGACAGGCCGTCTATTTAGTATTCATGGACGACACCGATTGACGTTGACTAGAGCTGGAAATCTTTTTTTTATGTCGCATAACTGAAAACTCATCTCAAGATTAACAAGTAACCTGATGGATTCTAAAAAGGAACAAGAAGATTTTTTTATGAAAAGAACTAAAGGTTGGTTTTCAGGTTTCCTTTATTCTCACGATAGCGAGGATACAGATGATGATGATGTGATGTCTGCTAAAATTACAGGAGATTCCACAGGAGATGAAAATAATGGACTCGAAGTCTAAGTTTTTAAACATGATTATTTCAATTTATTATGAATTTCATTCGATTGTTCAGTTCCATATATAATTATATAAGTTGATTTTTTATCTTCATTAATATATTACATATTAAGTAACAAAATATACGTATAAGACATTTCAGACAAGTTGAAGCCAAAAAATGAGTTTCTTAAATTCAAAAAATTAAATGATTTATTTTAAAAACGTCAATGATTCACATAAATATATATAAATAATTATTTAATTGAATGATCAGAATAAGCTTATTTCCAACTTACTTTTTCCCATTTTTGATTTATTTTAGTTTAATCACGGCGAACGCCTTGACACATGCTTTTGGTACAAGTAACTGTAATTTAAAAAACTGTACTTAGAAAATGACAAGGAAATGAAATGTAAAATACAATTAGGTTCTGTGTAAGAAATTTATAAAGTGTATTGAATTGAATTATTATCAATCATGATAAAATTTCAAACTTTAGCGCTATTATTGGTATCTGAATGTTAGGTTATGTTAATTCATCTTCTGTTTTTTAGATATTAAAACAGATTTTCATTTAAAAAAAGGTAAAGTGCAGTTCTTATAATTGAAAAAACCCATTTCGAATGTAAATATTTCAATTTAATTACAATATTTAGGATTTTGTAGCATAAGCGCCACCATTTGTCACAGCAAAAAGGCATAACAAACATTTATTTCCTACAATTTTTTTCCAAACAATTTAGTCTAAACAATTTTCTTATAAATGTTTTTTTTAAACAATTCTTACTTCCAACATTTTGAAAATTTTTTTGAGACGCCTTCTATGACTAATTTTTCTTCGGGTAATATTAGATTTTTTGGCATTTTAGACGATTTTACATCTTTTTATGTCTTAGAATGTCCTTTTTAATCAGCATTTAAAATTTTTATGGACGAAACTTAGAAATTAAAACGCATACTATGAGAAATTTTTTAATAACTAATTTTTAAAACTTTCGTGTAACTTTTGGATTTTTAGAAGTTTTAGACTATTTTACAAAGATTAATAATCATGTAAATTGTCATTTTTTCTGATATTATATTCATACTTCTTTGACCGTGCAGAACACGTACACCACATTTTTATACGTGTTAAAAAATATTGCTAAAAATCAAAGAAATAACGATTTGATTAAATGTACAGAAAAAGTTGCTAATCAAACAAATTTTTGTTGAAGCATTTTTGGGTCTCATGAGAACAAAAAATACAACATCTGAAAACTTATAGGTAATTCAAAATTGCCTCACAACCAATTAACATTTTTTTATTGCAGATTCAGATTCACCATTTTATTTATACAAAACAAAAAAGACATAAGAAGACTTTAAATTAATTTCTCGAGAATTTAAAATTTATTTTCATAAAACTAAACAGTTTTGTTGACAATTCATCCTTTTGGATTGAAAATTCATCTTTTCGCGCAAAAATGTTCCAGGTTAAAAATTGAATTTTTTTGGCTGAAGCTGAATCTCTATTTTTTAACTTAATGCTAATGATAATATTTATAACTTTATTTCTATTATTTTCTTTATAAATTAATTTTTTACTATCAAACGCACCTGGGGTATAACATGTAATATATTTGAAATTATGATCCAAAATATTCGTATTTCGAACAAAAATAAGGTTAATTTTCAACTGCTATTATTTTTAGCTTGAAAATATTAAATATTTCTCAAATGAGACGAATTTTGTAAAATAATAGTTTAATTTTTAAACCCAAAAATATGTATTTTCATCAAAAAGTACGAATTTTCAACTAAAATGTTTACCCAGAAAAATGATTTTCAACAAAACAATTTAACTTTTCAACGCGAACTTGAATTTGTACATGAGTTCTATGTAGGAAAAGAGTTAAATTTATACACTTTTAATTGCAGAATCTGAACAATTCTTACTACAATATTTAGGTAAAAACCACAGACTTTTTTTGCTATAATATATCATTAGGGAATTATTAACTATAAGTAAAATATCACTTAGATAATATTTTTATTCACACGATTTAAAACAATACAGAAGAAACAAAACGCTGAAGTGAGCAAATTTCGGTAAAATATGTAGAACCAACAACAGAAAATACGAAACAAATTTCTTCTTACTAATATATATCCTCCGAAATAAATTACACTACTGTAGATGAATTAGAAGTTATTTAATGCTATTTAGCAAAACGCACAAAAAGTAACTGACAGATGGGAATCCCCATTTCTCTCAAAATTAATTAAGTTAAAAGACGATAGATAGCGCTGGCGGCGTAATTCTCGCTTCATCTCGAATAAAAATAGAGAGATTATAAGACGAAAGATTTGTTTTCCGTGAATCTTTCACCTGAAATCGATGTAAACTTTATTTTTCGTTCTTTCTATGTAATTTATTAATTTTATAATAAGCCCGCGCTTCACGAAACATGCACAGTCAGAAGAAGCATTGCGTCGGCGAATTTGGACGGTGTTTTGTAACCCTCACCTTAGAGGGCAGTGCCGCGAAAGGAGATATCTTTTACGCAGACACATATCAGTTTTTGTAGTTACTTTCCTTTTCCTTTATTTAAAAACTACGTGCTCCTTTATTTTTACAGCCAAATTTTACACACGCACACATACACACATGTCTTTTCAAAAATAGAGCTTTAAGCTAACACTTCCACAATGTGTTATGAAGAACGGATATGACAAAAATAGCAAACGTTGTCACAGTTGGAACCGCCCAAGCTAAGGGATGGAAAAGGAGGGTAGTTAGCGAAAAAGTGCTTAGTTAAGGTAGAAGAAAGGAGAGAGAGAGGGGGATAGAATTAACAAGGCAGGGAAAAGAAAGCAGTGCGTTTTTTAGTGCAGGGAATATAAAAAAGGGATTATATATAAATAATTGGAGAAAAGGGATGGGGAATGAGAATTAATAGAACGATGGGCATTATTTATGAATTAAACATAATAATTGATATAAGATCATAAAAACGAAAGGAATACCACAGTACATAAAAGGGGGTTAGAGAGAGAGAAGATATACAAGAATAGCAAGATTTATATTTGAAACGAGGTGAGCAAAGAGATTTATTGGGAACAGAATGTGAAAAAAGTGAACAGTATGTGAGTGGGAGGAGGAAACATAAGATCGTGTATGGGATGGATTTAAGGGAGAAATGGAAGATAAAGATACCTGGATAGAAAAGCTTGAGATTAAAAATAAGATTATAACTTTAAATTCTGGAATTTAAATTAATATTAGGGATTTAATTATACTTTTTACGAACAGCAATGGTATTGATGATGATATTTTTATCTTCTGAAGGGACAACTTTACTTGGTTAGCAATATATATTTCTAACGAGTGCATAAGGAGCTTTTTTGCAGAATATGAAGTTTTCAACCCGAATTTAATTAAATACAGATTATGTAAGTTTATTTAATTTAGGTTAAATTCTCTTTCTGCTTGTAGACCGTGGTGAGGGTTGAAGATCCTAAAGATTCTCAAAGATTTGTATGGAGGGTTGTTTGCTTTCTTTAAAGCGGAGAGGAAATTCAAATTTACTTCTGTTCGATTGAATTTCTGAAACTGGTTTCAAATGGCCAGAGTTTATCCAGTATACATATATCATATATTATAATTGAAAATAGAAGTATGCTTGCCGTCGATTCAGTATGGTACGATGAATGATGCTCTAGTTTCGATCCTGAGTTCCCGTACGTCAGATTCTATTATCATAACAACTAAAAAAGCAACAAAAAAATCTGTTGATGCGCAGGTGCCTAGGTCCTTAAAAGTACAAAACAAGCTTAGAAAGATGTTCAATGTCAAAAAATTTGTAAAAGATTTAACACATTTCTGGCTTACACTCTAATTTTGATCAAAACTCTATTTGAAAAAATTCTTTCATTTTTATCACAGGAGATGGAATTCAGGTAATAAAATTTATTACTTAGGCCTGATTTATTAAGTGTAGATATAACTATCTTATAAGGACAAGCTGGAAAGCTATAATAAAAATGATAACGATTCAGATAACAAATCTGAACATTATGAAAAAAGAAGAATATTCTTTAGATACACAGTCAATCCAATTCTTCATCAACGAATTATTCAGTTTCTCCTTAGTTGCAAAATATGGGGATCGCTCAAACTCCAGCCTATATTTTGGTGACCATCCTTAATTCTATTGGTGAATATAATAATATGTCATTTATCTGTAACTTTATAAATTTTTTCAGGCTTTCCGCAAGTAACAATTTTTCTGAAGGAATCCTTTCATAAGCAAACTTTCAATTAATGTTAGTTTATTGCTGTCGTAGCCTAGGTTGCAATTAACACCTATAAAGTTTATATCCAATGGTTTACACAATTATTATATTGCATACACTTAATAATAACTATAAAATTTTCACTGTAATACACCTTCTTTGACTTCTTTTAATGAAATTCTTAGCTAAAAATAATGAATAGTAATGCAAAAAGATTCGCTTTTTAAAATATGTAATCATCTGTTCCTTTTTACAGAGTTAAGTTCACAGTTTGAATGCTTGCCTAACGGTGCCCCTATTTCTGGTTTTCCTCGTGGTGACCCATCTTTTTCTGCCTCTGATAGACAACATCCACCTGATAGACCTCATTCCTCGACCAGGTCTTCTCCTCTTGACGAAACTTCTTTTCGTTTAAGATCCCGGTCTCCTCCAGCCGTGAATAAAATTTTACCTCCTAGGCTTCCTTTTTCTAACGTGCTTGGCTTTGGACTTGATCAACTTGAATTTATTCGGCTCACTCCTTATAAAAATCCACAACGGCAATTCGAACTTAGAAGATTCAGTTTTCCTGCCGATAAACAAATCGAAGTGTTCAAAAGACCGAATAAGTTTTGGCCTATAGAAACTCAAGAACAAATTGTACTTTCAACATTCGATGGGGACGTCTTTGCAATATTAGACGGTACTAATGCTCTTGCTGGAATATATACATACAATCCTAGCCTTTACTGTAAAGTACGGGCAAAAATCAACATGAAAAATAGCGAGGTTACCCTGTTGACTGCAGATGAAGTCAAGGACGCTCCAGTAGGCCGGCATCGCCAAATCTCGAATGTTTTTAGGGTAGAGCATATGAACCGCAATCATGGGTGAGATACTTTGGAAGAAAACAAGTTATAGTTGAATCACATTTTTATTTAATTTTTTGGATTAAATATTCTGAATATATTTGAATTCTTTTTAATTCAAGTTTGAATCTTTATAACTGCTCTGAAATTCTTTCAGATCAATGGATCTTTTTTTGATTTTTAACTTTTCTTAATTTTCCCTGGGGGCTTTCAAATATAACTTGAATTCTTAATGAGTTAATAAAATTTTTATTTAATAACTGTATTTACTTAAGGTATAGAACAAATGAAAAAGATAAATGTTTTGTCAGCTATATATAAACTACATATAACTTTTCAATCTAGGCTTCGAAATAGATTATAATTCTTTTGAAAATTAGTATTTAATTTCGTTTTATGGAAATTTTGTTATTACAATTTTTTTCCAATTATATTCTTTCAAGTGAAATCTTCTAACTTAATTCTATTCTACTAAATGAAATGGATTTTAAGTTTTGTCCTTAGCTTTTTTCCTAATTGATCCTGAATTCCTTCAAACTTTCCTTGCAGTCTTTAGTGTTTGATCAAGTTTTTTTAATTTCTTTGAATTCTTCTCGTTTCCTGCAAATTTACTCGAATTTTGTAAAATTACTAGAATTTTTACATTTTTGGCTTATGAACCATATTTCTAAACTAGCTTAAACGGCAAATAATTATATTAATGCAATTACAGAAAATTGAATGTGAAATCAATTTCTTTTTAAAAAAGGGTAGAAAACCTTATGAAAATTCAGAAACATTCACGTCCCATTTTCTCCTTATTTTCTTCTAACGATCAACATTATTCTGCTAGGTCTCCTGTTCCTGCCGAGCCACCACTTGGTTCCAGGTGTAGTTCTTCTTCGAGGTGCATTGCTCTACCTACCAAGCTCCCTTCTTCTGACGGAATTGGATATGAACTTGACCAGCTTCTGTTTATTCGTCTTATTCCCAAAAAGAATACGCACCAGATATTTTTACTAAGAAGATACACTTTTCCTGAGGATAAATTAATTTTATTTCTCGAAGACAAGAATCACTATCTACATATACCAATCCAAGAACTGATTGTATTAGCAACGTTTTCTGGCGACGTATTTGCAATATTGGAGAGTCATAATGCTCTTGCTGGAATATATACATACAATTCTGGATCTCGCAGCAATGGACGGGTAAAATATAACATGCAAAGCGGTACGCTTACCCAATTAACAAAACATGAAATGAGGGAAGTTCCAGTAGGCCGTCTTCGTCCGATCTGTTATAATTTTAAAATACAGCATGTTACCCACAATTCTTCATGCCATCCAATCAATTAGAAGAAATGTTATACAAAAAATGTGATCCTAAGCCACCTTGAAATATTTAGGGTTGCTTGTAATTACAAATAATAATAAGACCTGTATGCATTATGCTCCCAAAGGCTTCAATTATTTGTCAATTTCTCAGGCAGTCTTTCACATAAACAAATAGAAACAAGTTCCGTTTGCATCATTCACGAAAAAGTTTTTGAGGAAAGTCATTATGTATTTATCATGATTTACATATATAATGGAAATTAACTTTAGGGGTTGGTTTCTTATACCAGTGATATTACAGAATTTTATCTCCCAAGGCGGGAAGTACCTTTAGACACTTCAAAAAATCGACTTTTTTATTATTTTAATCGATTGGTATATCGTCTTAGAATATCGTGATAAAGTTTCAAAAGCCAATTCTCGAAATTGTGGAAGAGATGCTTTTCGGAAGTGGCTGGCGTCGAGGCCACCGAGCATCAACGCCAGCTTTCGAGAAAACGCCATTCGCTGGCGGATTCTCACAGCGTTGATG
>NC_046664.1:4145462-4150055 GCF_010883055.1 Belonocnema kinseyi | reverse complement strand
CCACTTCCGAAAAGCATCTCTTCCACAATTTCGAGAATTGGCAACTACAACGGAATTTTTGGTGAAATCGTAATTTTTTGTTGGGAGCCTGTTTAAAGTGTTAATTTTCGAATTTCGAAAATATTTTAGTCTATTTACGATGAAAAACCCTCTCGATTAAGGAACTGCGGCAAGCATCGCTTACACAATTTACGACGTCAGCGGCGACATGCCTGACAAGATGATTAAAAAATTTGATAACTTTCAAATTTCACTTTTGTAAAAAATGTTCTTTTATAACCTCAGACATCACTTTAAATAAATATTATACTGATTTGAAACGGACTGTCTCCATTTCCCTACAAATCATCTCCAAAAAAGACCTTTTTTCGACCGCTAAAAGTACTTTCCCCCTTAATCTCCATGCTTTTCTCAGGTTATTTTAAAGGTAGTTAAAGAAAATTCTAAACTTTACGTTAGCAGACCTATTAAATTAGCGCTTGTTATTCAAATGTTGTTAGTAAGATACTGGTATTGGATTTGCGTAACATTCCCCCCCCCCTCCAACTTATAGTCGTCCATTTTTAAAGTTCATGGCACAAATGTGGGAGGATGCGAAAGTGTTTTTTCTACCACTCCGTTAAATGGTGGTTTTCAGTTTATTGATATATTCGCCAGCCAGGCTCCTAGCTAAAGCAGAAGAAGAAAAGAAAAAAAGGGAGAAGAAAATCTAACTCCATCTCGTCAAATTTTTATTATTAGGAAACCTAGAATTAGAAGTTGGGGGAGCGAGGATTCTTAGGCGTAATTGTAATAGTTCCCAAATGCTATTTAACTATAAATGAAAGAACATAATTTGGGACCGCGGCACAGATAACAGCTTTGACATTTCATGAGTAATCATACATGGCGATACAACTAAAATATCTTGATAAATTACCAACTAAGGTTAAAAATCAATAAAAGGGACTTTATTGGGGCCACGTGATCGACTGCACAAAACCTGGACATGGTGGAAAACAGAGTAAATCTTCGAGAAATTTTACCGTGAAATAGTATACACTGATTCGACTATTACAGCACATAAATGTTAAAGGAAAAGCTCTCTCGAAATGGTCCAGCGAATCATAAGTTCGAATCTGAGTCAAAATCCACCATATCAGAGGTTCGATTTGCCCATTGCTTTGCTTGCTGGAATACAAAAAAAAAATATTACGTCCGACATCCTCGACGAGTATCTCTCAGTTTTAAAATTATCCAACCTTAATTTTTGTAAATGATAGTTCAAAATATAAATGAGCAGAATAAATTTTGGAGAATCCAATTACAAAAAATAAATATCCAAAATAATCACAGCTGTGGCACGTGTTGCCATACGAAAATCAGGAGGGAAAGTTCCAGAGTCACGCAACGCGTTAACATCGGTAAACTTCCAGGGTGCTCGCATGAAGTTGCAGCGCAACTAATAGGGAGACTGAGAACTAAATAATCACTAAAATACGACTACGGCAAAGATTTTATAAATGTAGATGCTTTGCACGCATAGTCACCCGCCATAAATATAGACGGCGCGTCCGGCTAAAAACGTCACTTCCCCTCTACCCACCGCCACCCGTCGATTGAACCCATCGATAGTAGGTCCTTCCAGTCACGCTGATAGTAACTTACCAGGGATGTTAGTTGAAGTTTGCCGTTTTTTTCATTAAAGAAAGCACTTAATCCTCAAGGGAATCTCAAAAAAATTTTATTCGAAGTATCGACCATTGGATTCTACACATTTTTCCCATCTTTCAGGCAAATCATGGATACCATTCCATAATAACTTTTTCTCTTTCGAGGCAAACCATTCGGAGAGCCATTTTTCGACTTCTTCAAAATTGGCGAAGCGCTGCTCTGCGAGTGAGTGTCCCATCGATGCGAAAAGTTGATAGACGGACGAGGTGAGGTCTGGAGAGTACGGCGGGTGCAATAATATTTCTCAATTCAATGCTTTCAATGTGTTCTTCACCAGCTTAGCGGTATGAGACGGTGCGTTGTCATGTTGTGGGATAACTTTGCTATGTCTTCGGGCCCATTCCGGCCGTTTTTCGATCAACGCATGATCCAAATTGATAATTTATTATCAGTAGTGATCCGTATTCACCGTCTCAACAGGTTTTAATAACTCGAAGTACACCACACCACAATGGTCCCACTAAACACAGAGACTACTTTTACGGCCAAAGCGATTCGGCCTTGGAGTCGATGGGCCGACCTCACCAGGTGAAAGCAATGATTTTTTCCGCTTCGGGGTCTCGAAATAAATCCATTTTTCGACCCCCGTGATAATCTGATGCAGAAAAAATTTCCTTTCAAACCGTTCAAGCAGCATTTCAGAAATGGTTTTTCAATTTTCCATTTGTCTATCGTTCAGTTGGTATGGTACCCATTTTCCATACTTTTGGATTTTTTCCATAGCTTTTAAACGTTGGCAAATTTCTCCTCGGGTCACATTTTTTGTTTGTGCCAATTGTTGTTGCGATTGGGTTGGGTCTTCATCCAATAACGCCTGCAATTCCTCGTCTTCGAACTTTATCGCTGCACCAGGTTGTTCATTGTCTGTTAAATCGAAATCTCCACTTTTAAATTCACGAAACCATGTCTCACATGTTCTAATCACTGGAGCATGTTCACGATAAGTCTCTACCGCAATCGATGAGCTTCAACTGCTTTTTTAATTTGATAAAATAATAAAAGCAACGAATGCCGCAAATGCGATTTACTTGGCACGAAACTCGACATATTCTCTGAGGTAAATAACTATGATGCTATTATTTTGGCAGAATGGAATTATGTATTTTTGAAGGTTATTGTCCATAGAAAAATATGACATAGATACCGAATTATAGAAATGTATACATATCTCGAGCGATATCTATGAGTAAAACCGGCAAACTTCAACTAACACCCCTGGTAGCTCGGACAAAAATAATTTCAATCGAAAGTGAATTACCAACTAAAACATTTTAACATTTATAACTTTACAAAACATGCCTATTTTAATGAATACTAGAGATAAAAGTCCCTGGGTAATTTATATTACGGTTTCATATATTTTCCACTAATTCTATAATTATCTCGTACAATTTAAATTCTTTTATAAGTTATAGTTTTTTTACTTCACCATATTATTTTTTTATTTAAGCAGATCAAACTTAAAGTGCAATGTGTATATATAGTTCTTTAATATTATTGGGTATTTATTTTAATTGCTGTGGTCTGCAATTTCTATGGATTTTAAGACTATTTATCTAATCAAGTTCTCGTATCTTTTTTCAATTTCTTCAAGATTAAATATTCTATCAGTTTTATAAAAATTTAATTAATATTCCAAGCGATAGTAAAATTGTTCTTTCGGTTTGTTAGATGTTAAGATGGCAGTTATAAGTCAGATTGCGATTCCTATTTTTCTCGTGAAATTTTTCTAAAATTCTGCCAGAAAATTCCCTCAAAATCTTCCAGATTTTTTTACAAATTTATCAATCTTTCAAAATATTTTGAAATATTTTTAAGACCACTGAAAAATGCCGAATAATACAATTCTCGATACTGTTAACTTCCGGAAATTATAAAATGCCGAGACCTGCAAAAATCCTGAATTTACAAATTCGAGGATAATGAAATTCTAGACAACCAAAAGTACCTAGTTTTCATTTAAATTATTTCAAATATTTTAAAATTATTTTGGAAACTTTCCGTAAGTTTTTTAAATCTCAGCAGAGCTATTAAAAATGTTTTCTTTAGTGTGTAAAAATTCTGAAGAAGCTCAAACTTTTTTTCTTTTATTTGAAATGTTCAAAAATCTCCAGCTTATTCGATTGTGTTTCAAAATTAATTCTTGTTTAAATGTTCGTTAAAAATCCAAATGCAATACTTTTACCTTTAGAATACAAATAAAAAAATTATAATTGTAAAATTTAATGTTTAAATTTATCACTTCAAAATCGTGAAAATTTATTTTCATATTCCGCGGTTAAAAATGGAATATTTTATACTGAAATAATACTTCAATAGAATTTTGAAGTTGAATAAAGGCGTTCATTTTGTAATTTATTAATTTAAAGTGATTTTTAAATTAAACATTGTTTATAAAGGCTTAATCGGACTTATTATTTTTGTCACTACTAAGGCTGCCAAATTAAATTAGTTAAAATTTAACCTTAAAATATATCAAATATATAATTTTGAACAGATCCAGAATCGTCTTGTAAAATCAATCAGTGTTCAATTTTTAATACTGGAACTGCAGTGGACTTTTGGAATTTACTTTCATTTGCCGATTTGACCTTGTACTTTCGATCTGCAGGTTTGCCGCACAAGTACCCGTCGGAATGGCACAGTGCTAGAGATAGTGGCAATAATGTAAGGCAAAAGAAGAGTGGGCTCATGGTGTCGCCCTGAAAGACACCTCTCTGAAACGTGACCTTGTTAGTTGTCACACGTTTTTTGCCAGATGAGACAGTAAATCTGGTATTCCAAAGCGGCATCAATCTCTCTATGCACCCAACTATTTGCGGATGAACCTTTAAAATTTCCAAAAGACAGATGATAAATCTATGGGATGTAGAATCGAAA
>NC_046664.1:4139953-4145362 GCF_010883055.1 Belonocnema kinseyi | reverse complement strand
TCAAAATGGCAGAAAATTCTTCAAATACAATTTAAACCAAATTCCTCATTATCGAAGTTTTCAGTTTTCCTTTAGTTGAAAATATGGGGATCGTTTATACTCAAGTCTACACCTCGATGATCATCCTTTATGCCAGCCATTTTTGTTTACGCATTTACATGTTACAGCACTGAGTAGCGACTATCCGAATTTTTTTGAATATGGAAAAATCTGAGTTTCGAGTTTTGATCAAACACTACTATCTTCGCAAGACAACGATATCCGAGACCAAGGCCAAGCTGGATAAGTATTATCCGGACTCTGCACCGTCGATTGGAACGATTCATAAGTGGTTTACCGAGTTTCGTTGTGGCCGTACGAGCACAGTTGTTGCTGAACGATCTGGGCGCCCAAAAGAGGTCACTACACCAGAAAATGTCGAAAAAATCCATGATATGATGTTGAATGATCCCAAAGAGAAATTGAGAGAGGTAGCTAATGCTGTAGGCATATCATTGGAACGTGTGTGCAATATCGGGCATTCAGTTTTGGGCATGAAGAAGCTCTGCGCGCGATGGGTGCCGCGTTTGCTCACAGTGGACCAAGAACGAATTCATGTAACAACTTCCCAGCAGAATATAGCATTATTTTCGCGTAAGTTGACCGAGTTTTTCCGCCGATTCATAACCATGGATGAAACCTGGATCCACTACTACACTCCTGAGTCAACGCAACAGGCAAAACAGTGGGTTCCACCGGGCCAAAGTGCTGCGAAGCGTCCAAAAACGCAACAATGGGTCGGAAAGGTTATGGCCTCCGTATTTTGGGATGCACATGGCATAATATTCGTGGACTATCTTGAAAAAGGTGAAACCATAACCGGAGCATACTATTCATGATTATTGGACCGAATGAAAATCGAAATCGCCGAAAAACGACCGCATTTGTAGAAGATAAAACCGCTTTATTATCACGACAATGCGCCTGTTCATTCATGCTTAGTTGCACAAGCAAAATTGCATAAAATTGGCTTCGAATTGGTTCCTCAGCCACCGTATTCAGCAGACCTGGCCCCCAGCGACTATTACTTGTTCCCTAACCTGAAGAGATGTCTCACCGGTAAGCGTTTTTATTCAAATGAGCAGCTGATAGCTGAAACTGAGGCGTATTTTGGAGATCTTCCAATCGAGTACTTTTCGGACGGTATCAAAAAGTTAGAAAATCGTTGGTCTCGCTGTATCCACCTAAAAGGAGAGTATGTTGAAAAATAAAACCGACTTTGGCCAACTCAAATTTAAAAATCTGCAAATTAAACACTAATGATGAAATTCAGGTTTTATCCTGCGATTAGTTGATTTTATTTAATTCTTAAAAATAAGTGTAAAGGTAAAAACATAACATTTAAGATTTTTGGTGAGATAAAAAAATAAAAAATAACAATTCGAGTTATTTCAAGAAATATTTAGTAGAGTTGAACAGATTCAAAAAGAGTTTTAAACATTAAAAGATTTCTAGAAATGTATATTTTCAACGATTTCAAAAACGAACTATAAAAGCTTTAAGAACATTTCGAAGGGTTTCAAGAAAAGAAGCCAATGTTTTAAGACTCTAGGGAAAATTCAGAAAATTATAAGGCATCTTTTCCACATTTTGAATGATTTTTCAAAATTCTAAGAAAAATTCGGATTATTTACGAACATTTTTAGGAATTTACGGCCTTTCAAATAGATTAGAAACCCAATGGGCGCAAAGTTTGGCCACGTCTCTACGACATCGTTACGACATCTTTAGGACAACTTTACGACACCCTATTTCCATGTCGTTAAATTGTCTTTACGTTATCGTAAATAAGTCGTATGATCTGACGATGCCTTTACGACATCGCAAAGACACCGAAACGACATATACATAGGATGTCGTAAGGTTTTCGTAAAGATGTCGTTAAGATGTCGTGAAGACGTCGCCAAATTGTGTGCCCACTGCGAATATTTAAAAACTTGAAGACATTTCAAAAAATGTATGTAATATTTCTTGATTTCTTTCTCTATTCAATTAAATAATAAACTTGTTGAAAATTGCACTTTAACTTTTTCCTCGTTTTCCATTTTTATGGTGGTACTTCTGCATAAAACTTCATACACAGTTCGGGATAATAAAAACGTGGTCTGTCAGGGTCCCCTGATAAATATTCTAAGAACTTAATTGAACCCTAGTCGCTGTTTAACCACAGGGTAGGATATTTCCTGCAGATAGCCTTGTAACTAAATCTGTACCCTCGAAAAGTTAGCAGTGAGGGAGCCTTAATCGTTTGCAATTGGTCTCTCATCTATAAGCTGAGATACTGCGCCGGCCAGTAGTTCTAGGATTTACTACACTGCAGTTATTACACTAAAAGTTAAGTTATCTATCGGTATCAGTATTGATATTATTCATTAATATAAAATTACACCCGCTTTTTTCGGCACATGCGCAGTTGAAAAGTTTCCTAAAGCCCCCTAAACGATAGAAGAACGGGTCAGCCAATGAACGTTGCTTGATAAAAATAACTTGCCGTCTGGCGCTAGAGGCTTTGAGTTCAGCCTTAGAATAATTCGTCTTAAACGCTTCACAATGTCCATAATAGGGAAAAGTTTACCGTATTTTTTTAAACATTATCACTGGAGCAATAAGAATAAAAAATGAAGGCGATATGAATTAAATATTCTGATAATTTGATGCTTTACCAATCCCAAATAGCCTCCGTTTACGTAACCATACTTCTTCTCTTGAAGTGAGTCATGAAATATAAACATGAATATCTCAGAAGGACAGACTCGATGCTTCCAACACAAAAAATTTTGATCAAGGTACTATATATGATATATAGTCTGAGAAAACACAAAAATATTGAGCAGTACATTGGTAACCAAATTCCTTATTTGCGTATAAATTAGTTTGCCGTTTAATTGCAAAAAATAAGGGTCGTTTATATTTTGGTATTTACCGTGATGTTCATTCTAGAATCTAGTAGTGAATATAATACTATAACATTTATGTTTTGAATTGCAATCTGCTTTCTATCCTATTTAATTCAATCAAGCGAGTTTTTTTAATTTAAATCTATCAGCACATTTAAACGCGTACTATTCTTTCAAAAGTTTCTTATTGAAGTCATCAAGTCGTATCTGTACAAGATAAATATCAAATTCTATGTTTCGGAATGCCGGAAATTAAATAAAATTTTAGTTGAATCGAAATATTCTATTTTCTCATTAACTTTTTTTTATTGAAGCTCTATTAAATCTTATATTTTTATATCCATTTACTAATTAAAATTATGTTCAAATGAAAGCTCAGAACAGAAATATTCATCAATAAGCAGTTTTTTTATTCACACTTCAGAACTTTTAATAATCTCTTGAACCAGTATATACTTTAAATTACAATTTACATATATTAGCTAATTTGATAAATCTATCAATATTATTCTATCAAATCTTACCAGCACGAGACTTGTATAAACTCTTCGACTTTTTTATCATCAGCTTAGATAGTAACGATTCTAGAAAAAATGGCAATGTTACTTGTCGATTCCAATACATATATAAAATTAGATTTTAATCAGCTTTCGATAGTATACAAGTCTAGCTAGTTTTTAAAATTATTTAAGAGCCGAGATGCAATTTGTGAGAAACCTACACTTGCTCTAGCAGTATGAACAGTTGGGACATGAAGCTTTTTATTTTGTCTAATTAGCAAAGACTTTTGTGCTCTATAATCTTTGACAAATACAAAGTGATCCCAAAGATATTTATATACTTCCGATACTAAAGACCTGAAAGCCAGGAGGGAAGAGTTCTGGATCCTTTGCATCTTCGCCTTCTGCGCCGCCGAGAGGAAAGGCACATATACTACATTTTACGTATTCAAAAAGAGAGAGTACCAGGTTATTGCATTTTAGCAGTTTGAACAAGATTGGCAGGTATTGTCCAAACAGAAACAAATTTAGTCGTCGGAGCTATGCTGCCTAACATTTAGAAGAAAAATAAGCGTTGAATTTCCAATCACGCCCTACCATAATTCCTAGCTTAATGATTTGCAAGTCTACGAAACTAATAGTATTACCTGCAGTAAGCAAAGACGACTTGGTCGGATAGTACCAGAGCATGCGCCCTAGACCACACAGTCACTGCATGAAGGATTCTTTTGAGTTGTTTCTCCGCGATGGCTTTGTCTTCTGTTCTCTTCTTCAACATTAATGACTTCCGCCCAATCAGGCGGAGTTGGTGGTTTGCCAATTCAAAAGTACTTGAGTAATCCAGCAGGGCCAAAACAGTCACCTTCTGACAATTCAACGCTTTACTTATGTCGCCTGAGACCTTAAGCAGTGCCGGTGTAGTCAATTGACCTCTTCTGAATCGTGAATGGTATAATAAAAGGACTTGCAGGTTATTCATATGTGACATGTACTGTCAAGGGTCAACTTCTCAAGGAGATTCGAAAGAGATGTTAAAATTGTGATTCAGCGAAAATCTTTAAAAGAAGAAGGGTTAGGGCACTTATGTCTCGGGGAAACTATCTCTGCTTTCCACGAACCTGGGTACAAGTCTTCCTGCGGGGAGGAATTTGACATATCTCATAACGAAGGGAAACAGAAGGGGATGCAAAGAAAAACTGATTTTCAGCCTAGACCATCTACTCCAGCTCCATTTGATTTTCTATACTTCATGACCTGAAATACTTTTTCAGTGTCTATTTTCGAAAAATAAAATGATTTTTTAGCCTCAATGTTTTCCTTTTGCAAGACATTTTGTAATAATTAACTGGTGACTAATTTGTTTTGCGAATAGAATGTACAGTTTGTAGATTGTTATCAGCAATGCAAAAACATTTGTTCTCAAAAAATTGTAATCCTCACTTTCTTCTTGAAGAGATAATTTCACAGTTCAGGTGTTTCCTTAATAATGCTCCTGTTCCAGGTGATCCACGTGACGGACCATCTTCTTCTCCTAATAGACAGTAACCTCCTACCAGTTTTTTCCCAAAAACTTCTGAATATTTTCTTATTATTTGCAGTTGAAATCTTAATATTCACTTGATTCATTGGATCTTTTTCCTATTTTTAATTTGTTTTTAATTTTTCCTGGTGGCTTTTAAATATACATGGAATTCTTATAAACTTTATGAGATTCTTATTTACTAACTGTAGTCACTCCCGTTTATCTAAATTCAGTGATTTTTAGAATAATTTTTTCTATCTACTTGAATCAATTTTAGTGATCTCATTTTCGTAAGAATAGTATGAAATTCTCTTAAATTACCTTTAATTCTTCCCATGTGCAAAAGCTATGACTCCAAAAACCTATAACGTATTTTTTTGGATTTTTTTACCGTTTTCTCTCGATTTGACCTTCCAATGACCTTGAACCTGACGCGATAAAAGTCAAAGGA
>NC_046664.1:4079980-4139853 GCF_010883055.1 Belonocnema kinseyi | reverse complement strand
TGGGGGGTGGAGGGTAGTCCATTTAGCGTGCAATCGACTCGGGATACTTATAAGATACTACCATGATTTTTTCAGATTTTTTCGTCCGAAAATAAATTAGGCCGAAAACCGGCCTTATCGACCCTCACCCTTTCTTAATTGTGAACCATATTTATCAAGGCAGCCCATTTTCCTCCTCTTTTTTTTCTAACAATCGAAATTTTTTTCCAGGTCTCTTAAACCTACCGAGTCATTACTTGGATCCGGGTCTAGCTCTTTTTCTAGGCACATAGCTCTACCTATCAGGCTTCCCTCTTTTGACGGATCTGGATATGAACTTGACCAGCTTCAGTTTATTCAGCTTATTCCCATATAGAATGCAAACTAGATATTATTTTATAGAACACGTGAACCACAATTCTGATGTCATCCAATAATTATTTAAAATATTACAAGCAGCTTTTAATTTCAATTAATGATAAAAGCTGAATTTACCATGACTAACGAGATCGTTTTTGAGGAAAATTATTATGGGTGTATAACAGCTATACTTTTTTAAATTCAGTTTAAAGAAAATTCTACGCATTTTTACAGCTTTAATCAAATAATGGTTACATGTTGGAAACTCAGAGGTACATACAATTGAGAATGTAAAAATTTTTTCATTTCAAACGTCTAGAAATGGACGTTATAATTTTTAAATCATTATTGGAAATCATTCCGAGCCAATCAGAACTATTCCGAATCATTCCGATATCTGTATCCGAGCCAACGCGAATGACTCCGAAACAATCCGATAAAATTTTTGAATCTTTTTTGTTGAAAAACGCTTCAAAATTGATCCGACTGCATCCGGTTCTATCCGAGTATTCGGTTTAGATCATTCCGGACCCGGATTGATTCTGATTCATTTGCATTTAAAATTAATTTCAGATTCGTTCGGATGATTTCGGATAGAAGTCTCGGATTAAATCGGAATGATTCGGATAATTTTTGAAACGACAAAATTATTTAACCAGTAAGAAACAAAAATCAGCGTCAAAATTTAATTAATTAAGTACCCTGGTCGACAAAATAACATCATTACCTCAAATTGTTCAAGATTCGGTGATATTATTCAGACTAAAATTTATTTACTACAAAATTCACAAATTCAAAGGTATAAAGATGCCGAGCTAAATTAATAGCAGCTCGCCGCAAGTAAGTACGCCTATATCCGCGCCATAAATCCTGCCTACCATATAACTTGACAGCATAAGCAAGTGATGACATCAAAGCAATGACACGTGCTTACTCAGCGATACTGCAACGCCAAAAATGTTGAATTCTTCACGCTCAAATTTAAGTTTGGAAATAACAAATACTTAACAGTTGAAAATTCTAACCTGCATAGATTCTGATGCGAATTTCAATTTTTCATTTTCTGCAGAAATATAAAAGGCTTCAAAGTACTTCACTTTTGTAAAATGCTGACGAGGTGCTGGCCTCGCAGGGGCAAAATTCCATGCAAAGGCGTTTGGATATACGAATTTGGACATCTGTAAACATTTTTTCAAGTGGCGCGGCATATCACTTCCTTCCTAATCCACATTCTGCAATTCTAAAAAAATTCCTACTTGATTTACAACGACTACGAACTGTCAAGGGGCATCGAAAAAAGTCATAATCGCAGTCACTGAAGCAACCGTCACTCATCGGAACTACAAATTTGTATGTCCTAAGTTGGGACCATAAAATCAAAAAAATACTCTGTTTTTGGTACATTCGCGGAAGTGAATAGCCAGGATCGACGAATTGACGGGGAGAATTAGATTTTACGATCCAAAAGTAAATATTAAAAAAATTTTAATCTCTTGCCGACGGGAGAGAAGACGATAACTTGGGCAAAGTGGCATGAGACGAAACTATTTATACTTTTTCCGTCCGAAGTGCTTGAGCAAAAAATAAAAGTAATTTTTCTTTGGAAATCTAGCCCTTAAGTCGTAAACCCCGACCATCTTAATTAAACTTTTCGATCTGGAAGTAAAAATGAAAAATGTGTATCAAACGGAAGGCAGGGCCGTGATAGAAGAAAGCAGTTTCTCTCTTTGCGTTCTATACAGCTTGCTTAAAACAAAATGTCAGATTAGTCTAGAAAAAATTAGTCCTTTTCGAATTTCAAAACAAAAAGGATTGTGCCCGCTCTGTTGATAAAAGAAAAAAAAAACGAAAGCCACTTTTATTCCTTCTGGTTTTTTTTTCAGTTGAACGACGATAAGTAGTCACAAGGCGACTATCTAAATTCGTGAGCTGCTTCAATCTTTTTTCCCTCTCTGCCTTTAATTCATTCTATATGCCTAATACGTTCTGCTCATTGTGGAACGTGCTTTTTTGTTTGTTTTATTTGTAACCATGCCTCTCGCACTTTCTTCAGTTTAGGGGATGTCTTCCCCCACGCGGAATGGCAATACCAATGTTTCTTTTTTGCATTATTGATTTTCGAACTTTAGGCAACTTAAGTTGGGACAAAAGTAAAGAAATAAAAGTGATGAATTAAAATTGTTCAATCTTTCGTGACAGGAAGGAGTTAGGATGGAAGAAGAAAAGATACGAGGGTAGTTCAATAAGTAAGGTAAAAATACAGAAAAATACCTTTTTGATGCAAAATATTGTTTTGTTTTTTAACCTCATATCCTTTGACCTCTATACACTTCGTTCAGTGCTTTTCCAATTTTGTCATACTCTCGGAAAAATTGGAAGTTTCGTAGTCTTCCTTCTTCGCCATGACAATGCACCGGCTCACACTTCCGCAGTTTCGATTTCGGGTTTTAAAATTTTGCTTCGTCCTCCCTATACGCCGGATTTGGCTCCTTCGGATTTTTTAAAATTTCCAAACCTCAAGATTGTGACTATAAAAAATTTGGAAGAGCGCTAGACGTAGTGTGGAAAAGTTGAAGGAAATTATGTTGAAAAATAAAAAAAAATCTACATGAAAGTGGTGTTTTTCTCTATTTTTACCTTACTCACTGAACGAGTCTCGTATACACACTGGCACATGCTGACGATGTAGTGTTGTTAGCAGAGGACGAAGACGGGATGGCGCGCTTAATTATAAGATCGGCGAAATACTCAGAAAATTGAAAAATAATCTTTAGATAAAGAGAGTTAAAAGAGAAAGAGCGGAGTGGGAGATGGAAGGGTGTGAGGTTAAAAGAATTAAGTGAGTTCAAATACTTGTGATATACCTTACAAACAAGTAGGGTTATGAAAAAATTATGGGAAATAGAAAAAAGAAGGTTAAAAAGAGACAGGAGAAAGAGAATCTGATAATTTGATACGTTGATGTGACCGGTATCATATCATGAATCGAAGATACAAGGATAGAAGGAAAGGAAAGAGATTGGCAATTTACAAGAAAGCTATTTAGCATAGAGGTTAGGGGCAAACTAGCGGATGCCTAGATATTGGGCTAGAGAATAAACGCAAAGACATAAAAGTATGTCCTGAGTCAAGAAAGAGGACATGGCAGTTTGAGGCAAAGCATTAAAGGGAAAGGAATGGGAGTTGGCGAAAAAGTCTTTGTTGATAGTAGAAGAAAGGAGAAGAAGGGCCATACAATTTACAAGATAACAAGAAAAAAATGGACTTCTTTTGTACCAGAGATAGAGAAGAGAGGACTATTTATAAATAATTGGAGATAAGGGACAGGGACAGATACTTAATAGAAAGATGGTTATGATTTAGGAATTAAAAGGTAATAATTGGTATAAGATGATAGGAAAGGAAGGGTACAAGAGTATTTCAGAAAGAGTTAGGCACAAAAAAGATGTACCAGAGTAGTAATCTTTTTTAAATAATTATTTTAATAGTGTTTATATTTGGGAAACTTACATATACAATTTCACAATTGAGAATTTGGAAATTTCTGGAATATTCGACGTATTGTAATTATCTAATATTACTAAATATTTATTTACTTGAAAGGATTTCCGGTTTTTAAACTTCTGTTGCTTCAGATCATTTTTACAAATACATTCTACAAGTAGGAGTCAGTTGTTTACATATTATACAAGGTAATTAAATTTAGGTTCAATTCTCCTGCTGCTTATAGACCGTGGTACCAGTTCCCAATCGTTAAAATTGTCGAACAATTTTAATGAGCGGGCTGTCCATTTTCTTGACAACAGAGCAGAAGTTCAAATTTATTTCAGTTTGATTGAATTTATGAAATTAAAAATTTAAATTTTTCGAAAGGATTTTATTATAAAATCAAAGAGTTTCAAATAAACCTCACACTTTCTGAAAAATGAAGGTTTTGTTAGTTTTTAAATTACTGAATTTTAAAGTGAAACCCTAATGTAAAACTAACAGCAAAATCCTAATTCATTTTTAAACAAATTTTTGAACACTTTCAGTCGCCATGTTTTATTTGTTTTAAAGTTGTTTCATTTAATAAAAACACCTATCATCATTTTCGGCTAAACACTTTATAATGTTTAATAAAAGCGTGTCGAATAGACTTGTTGAAGCAGAAGAAAAAATTCAATTTTAGATAGATAAACGTATATTATCATTATTATTTCATTTTCGGCCTGCTGGCCTTGAAATATGGACTTTTATACACTTCCACCTTTTTACAGAAATGTCTTGAAAATAATATCCATCCACGCATTTTCTCTCAGACCGCTTAATATTTTAGCCTTACCTTTCTCAATTCGCCTTGCTTCGCACCCATGTCCCTAATTTTTTACTTCCCTTCGCATTGCAAAGCTCTGCCTCTGCGACTAGTACCTAGTACAAATCTACTATTCACGATATTCACAATTTTCCTTATCTACTTCTTCCTCTGTTCACAATGTTTTCTTCTACATTCCCCTTCCTCCTACCTTTTCTTCTTCTACACTTTACCCAAAACCGCCTTTACTTATGCTACTACCCTTTTGTCCATCCTTCCATGCAACCATACCTCCATACTTTCTTACATTTCTTACATTTCTAAACAAATACATTTCTTTCTACCTTCTCACATTTAACTAAGCAGTGCTCCACTTTGCATCGTCCTCCCAGCACAATTCACACATTCTCGTCTTTCTAGAAAGCCAGCACCTTGTGTACCATTCTCACTTCATCTATCTGCCATCCATTCGTTCTGAGAAACATTTCCCTTTCAACCTGCTTCTTCCCACTCCCTCTCATATTCTCCTTCTCCCACGCATACCCCCTAAACAGCTTACTTCCCCCTTATTCCAAAAATTTCTCTTCACATTCACACGCTTGACTTTTCGTTATAATCCCTAAACTTTTACTACCCGTCTCCTTCCTGACTCATCACTAGCGATTCAAACAACCTCACATACCATCGAAAAACATCTGTGTACAACTTTTTCCCGAGTCCCCGCACCTACCCTATCATTACGCTTGGCATTCTCTCTCTCTCTCCTTTATATGAGCATTAACTACCCCATACCACTGAAGCAGGAAGCCCAGCTACACAAACACTTTCTACATCTTCACCGTTTTCTCCTTCTTCTTCCACTGAATTCTCTTTTCAGTTACACATTCTTTCCTTAACATCATAACCTCTGACTTTTCCGTATCCAGCTTTAACTTATTCTTATCAAGGTATCTTCTCGACCTCTTCATCCTCTCCTTAAAGACCTTCTCGCTCTTTCCTAGTAGAATTAAGCGGACAACCTTGTCTCTACCCCCTGTCCATCCAAAAATCCTTCAAAATTCGCTTCCCTCCTCTCATACAATGTTTCGTCTCTTCATATACTTCCCTTAACTTCTCAAAAAGGCCCCTCTCCATTCCTCTGTTCTGTATAGCCTCCCACAACCTCTCCCTATCGACCGAAGGAAACCCGCCTTTAAGATTCACAAAAAAACGCGTACCCTTCTTCGCTAATTCTCTATACATCACGTGCTGCAAAACGTAGATATTGTGGATAGTGCTCCTATCTGCCTTACAGCCCGCCTGCGTCTCCGGCAATCTTCTTTTGTCGTCGACATCTTTCCGCATCGTACCCGCTAACACCATTGCGTATACTTTGTACGCGGTATTGATTAGCGTAATACCTTTCTAATTTTCGCCTAGCCCTGTCTCCTTTTTAATACAGTGACACTAGTGAACCCTCCCTCCACCCTCCTGGGAATCCCTTAGCCCTCCCGACTTTCTTTACTACCTCCTGAAGAACCTTCCTACACTATTATGTTTAGGGGGCCATCCCTAAACCTATGTTTATGTAGCCACCCCTAAAACCCTATGTTTAACAGCTATGCTTAGTTGCATATCCCGCTCAACCCTGCTACCTTCGCCTTCTTAACTCCTCTATCTGTGTCTATCTCCTCGTCATTCAACACTTCCATGTTAACCTGAAATTCTTTCTTATTTCTACGTACTAATGTTTTTGTGCAGTTATCTCTTACCACATTTTGTGTTTTCTTTTCACCTTCTTGTTCACGTTTTTACATTCCTCATTCCACCACGGCCTTACCACTCCTTCATTTTTCTGACTTGAACTGCGAATATCTCTTTCTCCTCAAACCCTTGAATGTTCATGACTACATAGTCTATCACGGATACCCCTACCTTAAATACATACTAAATTTATATTCTCCCTCTTCGCACCTGGTTATCATACCATTCGCCATCGCCCAGCCTCTATCCACCATCCAGTCTCTTAGAATCTCCCCCTTCTTATTTATTATCTAATACTTTGCTTTCGTTTCAAAGCCCTCTTTCTGCCTGTAAAAGACCCCTCCCCTCCTAATTCTCGCATAAAAGTCGCCCCCTGTACCATCGGGCCCTCCTCTCTTTCTCCTAGCAATTCTTCCACGCATTCTTTAATTCTTTCCACCCCCTGCTCATTGCACACATTTAAACACTTACACGTTACCTCTGCTATCTTTACTGCCCTCACTTTCACGTCCTCCTCCTCTGCTTTTTCATGCACTTCATTCTTTAATTCATCTCTAGCCTTTCATATAATTACCCTGCTAGTACTTTCTTTCTCTTCACTCTCACCGCCTCCAGGGGACTTTACCTATTCCTTAATCAGATTCGATAAAAATCAAATCAATCCTTTCTTCGACCATCAATACAAATATGTATGTGTAATTTTTTGTAGGTCTTACGATCTTCAATTAAACCTTTATTAAACCTTTCGACGTTTCGGTATCACTGCGTGCCTTTTTCAAGAAATCTAAAATAAATTTATATAAATATCAACAGTTTTTTTACATTATAATTAACTAATTTGAAGTAAAAGAGATCAAATTACCTGTATTTTGTTTGTAGTAAAAACGAAAAAAAACGATAAAAACTTCAAAATTGGAGTAAAACATGTCAGTTAAAACTCCAATTTTGGTAACAAGTGTAAAAATAATTTTTTTTTAAATATTTAAGAAGACAAAAACCTCAAAATTAAGATATTTTTTAATTATAAGATTACATCCTTATGGGAAAGAAGTACAACTTTATAATTGTTATGGAAAGAACGATGAACATATGGCAAAGCAGAAATAGGACATACATTAGGGCGGTTAATTCATTAGTACAAACTAAAGGCGTAATTTAAGGAAACCCCAATTGAGATACAGTAAACTTCTACATATTCTAAAGATGTCCTATTTAAATGTTCTCCTATTCGATATCCCATATACAAGCTTATCTGAGATAATTCATTTTATACAAAATCACTTCATATTTTTCAGAACAAATAAAAATTAGAACAATTGAGACTTTGCTTATTAGGAAAAAATTTGGAATGTGGGAATGAGTATCAGCTTGAGTGAATTTTTCTGCTTTTTGGTTCCTTAAATCAAAATTTCAAAAATTAGCTACTGGTGAAATTTGATAGATTCTATAAGTGAAACCTGAACCAACAAAAATTATCACAAAATTGCCTAATCGACTTTTCGAGATATTACATATGTCAAAATTTGCAGCATAGATTAATACAAAAATTTAAAAACCCAAAGTTTTGGTCATTAGAGATTTTTATTTATAGCGATTGTTATAGGTAATGGAATAAGAGATTTTATAGAACATAAGCAATGTTACTTATGTTAATTATAGGTTTTGCAACAGTTTTAACAACAATTTTACAATAGTTGGCCTAGATGATGTTTTATTTACAAATGTATAGTCTAGATGATTTTCTTTTAGGAATACAAACTGTTAACAAGAATATAAAAATGAAGTTTTCAGTCGAACGGAAGATTTCTTTTTGCTCTCAACAGATCTAAGATGGATATAGAAAATGTACAAGTTTGAAAGCTTTTTGAGAAAACATTTTGTTCTACAAAAAAGTCCGAAAAACAAGAAGGTTTTATTTTTGTTTGTTAATATATAATGAAATTTGCAAAAAAATTGTTTAAGTAAAAACAAACCTGGCTTTTTAAAAAATAGCCAATATATTTGTGAGTAAGGAAATAATTTAGATCTATTCAACTATTAAACTTTCTCAAAGTTTTCAAATTTTAATTTCCTATCCAATATATAAGTTTTCCCTTATATTCGGAATGTTCCAAACTTTAAATATCCTTAAAAAATGTTGAGGGACACATTTATACTCTCACATATACTTCCCTGTTTCAATAAACTCGTACTTTTTGTGACTTTTACTGGTGCTAAATAATTCTTTTTCAATCAGACACTTACTAAGTTTTTTTCTTTCTCTTAGCTATAATTTTCATTCACAACATATTTCTCTATAACTAATATGTAACCGTCCGCGAAAAAGGGACCTTTCCATAACATTCTGGCTATGTAGAAATCCAGTACATTTTGAGGTTAGGTTTAAAACACGAGCCACTCTGATGTTTCCCCCTTCGGATGAGAATTAAGCAGTCCAAGTACACTGCTCTGATCTGACGGTCAGAGCACTTTAATTTTTTTTTTTAATTTGTTGGAAAACCACCTTTTTACGGGTGTTTTTGAGGTTGTGGTTAAAACAAGAGCCAATCTGTTATTTGCGACTTTAAATTCGGATCTAGATAAATAGGCCGCTGATGGCAATTGCCGGAGCATCTTTTTCTCATAATAGACAGCATCATCCTCTTAGTTTTCTTCTTCATGCCAGTTTTCTTTTTGACAGCAGACATCATTATACCCCGGTCATCATACCCCGGATTAATTCCCGGTCAGCAATCTCAAGCTATTTTCTTTACTCCTACCAGTATTCTTCCTGATGCCAGACGTTATTCCTCGACCAGGACTTTTTCTCTTGTCGGCCCTTCTCTTCGTTCAAGATCCTAGGCTCCAACAGCCGTGCATATAACCCCACTTACAACGTCTTCTTTTTCTAACGTACTTGGCTATGGGCTTGATCAACTTCAATTTGTTCGGCTCATTCTCTATAAAAATCCTCAACGGAAATTCGGACTTCGAAAATACACTTCTTCTGCAGATAATTCAATTGTATTGCTCGAAGGACCGAATAAATATGGGGCTATACCAACCTAAGAACACATTGTATTATCAACATTCGATGGTGATGTCTTTGCAATATTGGACGGTACTGATATTCTTGCTGGAATATATACATGCAACCATGGCCATTTTAAATATTCTTGAATTATTTTTAATTCAACTTTCAATCTTTACATCTCTCTTGAAAGTCGCTCAATACAATGGATGTATACAACAAATAAAAAATATCAGTGTTTTGTCCATTGTAATTTAAGGTGACTATGTGCATTCAATCAATATTTAATTATTTATATTCTAGGAAGGTATTCCTACTTGAATATAATAATTTAATTATGTGCAGGGACATTGGTAGTGAAGAAACACATATAAAACGTGCGCAGCTACATCGCAAATTTCTTGTTTCCGAGGAGGCTCGGCATTACGTCCAAGAATTCAAGAAAATTCAATTAAAAAGGTATATATTTTGTTATTATTTATAGAATTATCCATATTCACTTCATATAATATCATAACAAATTTTATTTTTATGATATGCTGTATGAAAATCCTGCTTTTTCTGTCGGGGTACCTGGGTACTCGGGTGGCTCCACCGTGCTTTTTTTTTAATTGCAAGATATTTCAAGCTAAAAAATCTTTAAGAATATGTGTAACGCAAATTTCGATAGAGAAACAGTTAAAAAATGCTGATTCGCGAAACATTCGGCCTATCTTTATTAGAAAAAAAGTTATTTAGCAAAACGTATGCCGATGGGTACCCGGGTACCCGGGTGGTAAAACAAGGTTTAATTGAGCCTAAAGTCTTTCAAACTTACCTTGCAGTCTGAGCCATTGTATCAAGTTATTTAGATTCCTTTAGAATTCTTCTCACTTCCTGCAAGATCACTCGAATTTCAGATAATTCCCGGGTTATTCAAGATTCTTGACTTGTGAAACATATTTCAAAAGTAACTTAAACTGTAAATATTTGTATAGCTTCTGTTATGGAAAACTGAAACTGCAAATAAATTCATTTTAATAAAAGAAAATTACAGAAAACCTTAGGAAAATTCACGCTTATTTAATGGCACACCTGACTTGGTGTTTCTTATGGAACCTAATTTTTTCAGCTTTTTTTTCTTCTGATTGTCAGCATTCTTCTGCCAGGTCCTTTCCTCCTGCCGAGACACCACTTGGTTCCAGATCCAGTTCGTCTGCTAGGCACATGCCTCTATCAACCAGGCTTCCTTCTTCTGACGGATCTGGATATGGACTGGACCAGCTTCAGTTTATTCGGCTTATCCCCATATAGAATCGGAAGCAGATATTCGAAATACGGAGATATACTTTACCTGAGGATAAATTAATTTTATTTCTCGAAAAAAGGGATCACTATGGATCTATACCAATCCAAGAACTGATTGTTTTAACAACACTTGCTGGCGACGTTTTTGCTATATTGGAGAGTCATAATGATCTTGCTGGAATATATACATATAATTCTTGCACTCGTACCAAAGGACAGGTAAAAATAAACATGCGAAGAGACACGGTTACTTTATTAACCAGAGTTGTAGTGTTGGAAGTTGAAGTAGGCCGCCTTTATCCGATCTTTACTTATTTTAAAATACAGCATGTTATCTAAAATCCTCCACCTCTTCAAATCAGTTAGAATAAATGTTATACAAAATAATGTGATCGAAAGCCATCTCAGAATATTACGAGTAACTTGTAATTACAAATAATAATAAAAACTGAAAGCATTATGTAGTAGTCCTCGTGAACGTCCCTCAATCGATCGTTTCTTAGCCTTTCAAACACGCGAGACTGCCAAGCCAAGACATAAGTAATAGCTTCTTGTCTGTTGCTTTTTCGCTGCTGCTGTCTTCGCCTCGACCCCTAAGATTTCGTTGCCGCGCCAGCTGATTGGCTTGGTTCTGAACCATTTCGCTGGCCGCACCACATACGCAAATTTAACTCTTTTTCGTCTAAATATTCAGTGCGAAATTTTTTCAAATTTGTACAACTAAAATTAAAATTTTTGCATCACAGGAAGTACCTGATTTCTTAGAAAGACACTGGTAGAGCCAGCGAAATTTGTGCAACAAATCTCAATTCCAAAAAACAACCCTCTGTTGAACAAGCGTCATATTGGATGCAGCAAAACGTACCGCTAGTCCCGACATTATCCAAAATCAACTTTCTGTGGGTGCATTATTTTCGTTTTAATTTTTTTAAATTTGTGCAACCAAGTTTTACGCCTAAAAACTACCCCCTGTGCGGAAAACACCATGGTGGAGCCAGCGAAACGTTTCGCTAGCCCCGATATTATTCAAAATCAACTTTATATGGGTCCATTATTTTCGTTTTACTTTGCTTAAATTTTTGCAACGTAGTTTAACCCCTAAAAACTCTCTCCTGTGCGGAAAACAACATGACGGAGCCAGCAAAACGCACCGCTGGTTCCGACATTATTCAAAATCAACTTTATATGCGTGCATTATTTTGGTTTTCATTTTTTCAAATTTGTGCAACTAACTTTAACGCCTAAAAACTACTCTCTAGACGGAAAAGACCATGTCGGGACAGCGAAACGATTCGCTGGCCCCGACATTATCCAAAATCAACCTTATATGAATGCATTATTTTCGTTTTCAAGTTTTCAAATTTGTGCAACCATGTTTAGCCCCTGAAAACTAACCCCTGTGCGGAAAACAACATGACGGAGCCAGCCAAACGTTTCGCTAGTCCCAACATTATGCAAAATCAACTTTATATGGGTGCATTATTTTTGTTTTGTGTGTTTAAATTTGTGTAAAAAAGTATGAACCCTAAAAACTATCCTCTGTAAGGAAGTTTGAACAAATCAAAATGAAAGTTATGCAACCATATAAAGTTGATTTTGGAAAAATCGGGACCAGCGAAATATTTCGCTGGCTCCGTCATGTTTTTCCGCACAAAGGGTAGTTTTTAGGGGTTAAACATGATTGAACAAATTTGAACAAATTAAAACAAAATAGTGCACCCATATAAAGTTGATTGTGGTTGGTTTTGGGGCGAGCGAAACGTTTTGCTCTCCCCGTCATGGTGCTTTACGTACAGGGGGTAGTTTTTAGGGGTTGAACGTAGTTGCACAAATTTTACAAAATTAAAGCCAAAATAATTCACCTATATAAAGTTGATTTTGGATAACGTCGGGACTAGCAGTACGTTTCGCTGAATCCAATATGACGTTTGCCCAACAGGGGCTTATTTTTTAGGGGTCGAAGTTTGTTGCACAAATTGAGACGAAAATAATACACACATCTAACCTTAATTTTGGATAACGTCGAGGTCAACGAAACTTTTTGCTGGCCCCACCATGGTGTTTTCCGTACAGGGGGTAGTTTTTGGGTTTGAAGTTGTTTGCACAAATTTGAACAAATTAAGATGAAAATAATGCACCCATGTAATGTTGATTTTGGATAATGTCAGAGCCAGCGAAACGTTTCGCTGGTCCGACAGTGTTTTTCTGAAAAATCAAGTACTTCCGGTGATGCACAAATTCTAATTTTTGTTGTACAAATTTGAACAAATTCTGCAATAAATATTTGTCCGAAAAAAAGTTTAATTTGCATAGGTGGGCCCATCGAAATGGTCCTGCTTGGTTCGACAGAATGGATCCCCTGGGTCCACTCCCCTAATTCGCGTTTTCGTACTTCCTTTGTCTGTTTAATGGGTCCGCCTGACAAGCTACCGTGACTCTCATTGGCCGCTTCAAAGCTGCTTATAACATAGCCGCCTACCCATTATTGTCCAAGCATGGTCGCCTAGCAACATCGCCACCGCATGGCTACTCTTTCTTGCCGGCTTGTGCTACCTCTCGTGACGATTCTCGACAATTTCTTTTCCCGGATTGTACCGACTTTTAAGAACTTGACGATGGATGCGGTGCCTTCTCCGCCGTTGCACGTTGCGTTTCTTTTTCGTAGGTCAGGTATAAACTCTTAACCCGCACATTTTTACGACCATCATAGACCCTTATTATTATTATTATTATTATTATTATTATTATTATTAAATTGAGCTAGAGTTCTCTAGTATTTATTGTAGTGATTTTCGTTTACAAAAATATGCTCAGTACACATATTAACTTAACATATTGCTTTTGGCTATTGAATAATTGAATAGCTTCTATAAAATTGGAAGTGGGACAGCAGCTTCCTATTGATGAATTCTCCTTAAAAGATGTGGACAATGAAGACAATATTGAAGCTGAAGGCATAGTTTCTAGGGATAATGATGAAACCCTGAAGCATCCTCTGCCCATGATAAGCATCACAAATGATCGGCATACACTAATAGAACACCTCATCAGCACGGTCTTACCCATGCATTTTAACGTAACCCAAACTGCGTTAGAGGTGCAAACTCTTGTATACTGTGCAGCTGTGGCAACCGTTAGAACGTTGGGCAGGAGAACTAGGTCTACAAATTTAGTCTTGGTTCCAGCAAGGAATCGAGATTCGCCATGGAAGATCCGGTTGGATATGGATATCAGCAAAGTAAGGTGCAAATTGGGTCAATTCACTCAATACAAAGAAGAAAAGAAAAAAAAAACAAAATGTAAATTTTCAGACAGATGAAAGATTTTATCGAGAATGGAGTGTAATGAAACATAACTAGCAAAACATAGAATTCCATCAATTGAAAGACATGACTAGCTACTGGTGCAATTTGGATACTGCGCGGTTCCAACTGCAGAACGCAAGGGAAAGCAATAGCCCTGAAATGCAGCTGAAAAACACCACAACTTTAGTTGTTTTAGTGATCTTGGAAAGTGCATGTAACTGGAAAGCCCCAGGTTCAGACATGGTGTACAGCTTCTGGCAAAAATACCGGATGAGTGTGCATCATGGGTTGGCAAGGTGTTCTCATAAAATTATTGAATACCCAGATCTGATGTCAGTCTCTGTACTGGAGGATACTACTTATATGATATTTAAAACAATAGGCGCTCAAAATCCATCTGAATATTGACCTTTAATCCGTCTTCCAACAATTTATTAATGTTTTACAGCTATACACCATCTGCAAAGCGGATCTTGACTACCCACCCTTAAATTTTTTCTCAAATGAGGCCTTGAATATCAGTGCAGAACCTATAGAGGAAATAGAATTACAATAGAAATAATGGGTGCTCGCTGCTCTCCACGGCGAACACCCCAAAACTTTAGAAGAATATGAAGTGGATAGCGAGGCATCCAATGTTTGGCTTAAAAGTGGTTTACTGTATGCAGAAACGAAAGAATTCTTTATTGCGCTACGGGACAAGGTTGTCAGCACCAAAAACTATCCAAAGCACGTGTCACATCAAGACGCGGTTGGTCGGTGCCGATTATGTAGAGAGACCAACATATTATGCGAGCACTTTATTGATTGAGGTCGCGTACTGGCTTAGAGACAATATTCGCTCAGACATAATGTTGCAGCGGGCATTATACATCAACAATCTGCCTTAAGCCTAGGACTCTTCAACAGAATGGATGCCTTTTATACATACATTCCAATACCCTTTTTAGAAAACGAAGGTTACATCTTATATTAGGATGTTACTATCCAAACGGTCCATTACATATCAGGCAATCAACCTAAAATCGTGATACGAGAAAAAAAAGTAGAAGTTTACGCCATCCACATTGCTTGTTAAATTACCCGAAATTTGCAGTCAGAGTAAAAGTTTAAGAAATAATAATAATGTTTTGGCGTAGGGAAGTGTCGACCCCATCGTCCGAGTGCTCTGGCTCTTGCTGTCAGCCACGTTGCATTGGGCTTACTCCCCAATGCAAGGAGATATACCCAGAATCAAGGACCCGAAATATTCTCATAAAACGCCTTAGTATTTACGAGATCAGGTATCAGCAAGTCCACATTTGCAGATAGCCGATAATGCTAACATGAGAACTAGGAGGTCTAGAGTTCACCAAAAAGTTTTCTCAGGATGGACAAATTAGCTGAAGCTAATACAGCTTTAGTTAATAATTAAAACAGTGACATGGCATGCATCAAATGTTTAGTGCATGATTAGCTGCATAACATCGAATAAAAAGGTCACTCCAAAAGTCAAGGCACTATATCGAAACTTACAAAAAGAAAATAACACGCTGAAGAAGTATAAACTGTTGTGGCGGACAAGATTTGCAGTTGACATGAACTTTGGACTGGATAAGTGTGCCTTCGTCAATATATACAAAGGAAAAATAAAAAATGCAACATCACGCGAAGATCATGATCTTCAACTCATAAGTGAAAATACCATTCAACATCTAGGTAATAGAGAAACATATGCATACCTTTGGCTACCGCGAGCGGTAACTTAAGATATACGTGTTGTGACAGGGTAAATTTTACTTACCTGTCACTTTTAAAAGGGGATTCGTTTAATGATCCGCGAACGACATTACCGCAGCCAAGAACGAAAGTCTCGACCACAGGGTACTCATCAAAAAATGTTAACTGATTATTTATACCTTCCGTACGTCCGTTTCATGGCATATCCACCACCTGTCAAATCTCGGAGAATGATAACAACACCAAGGAAGTAAGGGATGAGCCGTCACTTCCAAGGATTTGCCGAATTTACCAAGAGCCAGGGTGAATGACTTATCATCGACCATATTCCCGACAACCTACGCCTGAGTTCCGATCCCAGGACGAGAGAGCTGGCCTCAACTTCTCATCAAGGGAGCATTCTTCACTCGGTTGACAATTCACAGTTCATTCTCTGCATTTTGTCGCTGTGGTTTGACTTCACCATTACCACTTGCCACGCCATGGTATGGCCACCTAGGACCAATCCAGTAACTATTCCACCACAGTTACTGGATATGGTTATTTCTTGGATCTTGGTAACTCTGAAAATGACATGCTAGGAAGATGTAAGACCACCAAAATGCATCCCTGATCTCATGAACTCGGCATAGCCAATGCCACTTAACATCGAGAAACGTTATGTTGCCTCGATAAGTACTGACACTATAAAAAATTTACAACAAACGATCGAAAACTTGCCAAGTGTGTTCTCTTCGGCCATTGGATGAAAAATCAATTTGACGTCAACTTTCAGATTCAACTGTACAACGAGCGATTACCGACTAATGTAAAATGTAAAATCGTTAACTCTACGTATGTTGTAACCTCAAGGCACTGGAAATATATTCGCATGCGCGCTCTCTGTGGTCGAAATTAGGTAACAGATTATTTAGATTTGTATATGAGAGAAATGGATTCACGTGGATTATTTAGTGCAGTCTCTCTACGTGGCGCGCTGCTGAGTGAGGCCTCGGGAAGTTCAAGTCGAGGTTAGGTCATCGACGTGCTAGCAGTAATTAACGTATACATAGATATCCATTTATTCACTTAGGTCATATATTTTTGGACATGGACCTTTGAATATAGTTATTTGATTTTAATGTGATATGCTGCTCACACTTAATTGGAACTTTCCCGCGCAAAACCGAGGCTGGTAAACTTTCAAGATTCATGAAACTTTCTTCTGTCAAAGATTTATAAAGATTGGTATCTGAATTTAGTGTGGACATTACTCTGATTCATTCAGGTAAATGGTATTAAGTTATTGAAAATCGTTTATAGTTTAGTTAATAGATATTTAGTTCACTGTTCCTCCACTAGGCGTGCTGTAATTAAGCACGGAAAAATTTTATGCCGATGTCAGTTTTAGGATATAGCGTATAAAACCGTGGTTTTAATAATACTTTTTATCGATATGTTAAAACCTAACGATGCTGTCACAGAAATCAAACGTACTTTTGTTTGATGATTAATTTTATTTCTAAAATTTTCTCAATAGTGGCGCTGTGACTCAGGTTTTGTCAGCTTCTGGGTTCAGCGAAACATAAATTTTTGAAATAAGTAGAAGACGCCTCAGTAAGCGTTTAAGTACCAAATTTAGTCTTTGTTCAATTATTAATAACTTTTGATCAATCTTATCTAGAATTAATTGTGTAAAATTAACATTAATTCTGTAGTAATTTCAAATTTTTCCGCCAATTGCTCGAACTCAGGATCTTTGACATATTTCAAGTTCCACGAAACTCTTAGGCCGTTTAACTCTTGAAATCTGAGAAACTCATCCAGCACTAAGAGATTATGTTGATTGCGCCGTGAATTAATAACGCATTTAGAATCTCGCTGTAAACTTAACTCTTAGTTGCGTAGGGATTGTTTAGTTCCGAGTTTCCCCGGTAGTTGCGTTATGACTTTGGGTTTTGTGAAAGCGCCCTGACGCGAACACCCTGCGAGTTTTTTTGGATTGTACTGAGATCCAGGCACATTGTGAAAGATGTTTTAGGTACCTCTTATTTTATCGGCGAGCCACGCAATGACGTTACAGGATTTACTCCGGCCAGACTCATCGTCTCTTTGGCCCTTTTATGGTCTGTATGTTTTTATTTTAACGGATATTTTTGGTAAGTCGAGTCAGTGCTTATCGTTTTTTCTCCTTTTCCTCCTTTCCTTGTATCGCGATAAAAATTTCACTTTCGACCACGTGGTTCCAATCTAACCTCTCTTCGGCATTGTGAGTTGAAAATGTTCAAGTTAAAGTATTAAAGTTAATTATTTTAATGTAAATCACGTTAAGGTTAGAGTTAAAAAGTTGACTTATCGGTGCATCTACAAATAAATTAACAAATCATTTCTAGCGTTCGCATAAATTTGGCCGTTGCGATTTATAAGAAGCACCCCGTGATAACCGACCTCGTCCTCTTCTTGGTGTTTTGTTCCTCCCGTTTTCAGGTTGCTAGCGGATTTAATTTTCTCCTTATTTTGCCGGGCAAATTATTTTTTGGTTATATTCAAGATCAACTTTAGGGGCCCTTGAAGAAAGGTGTTGCCAAATTCTCAGAAAAATGTTGGCTTCCGAATTCTCTGGGAAAAATAAGATCCAGGCTACCAATATTTTGGCCGTTCCTATACTGATCTACTCGTTTAGTGCATTAAAATAGAACGTCGATGAGTTGAAGCATCAAATTGCTTCAACTCATGAACGTTCCTCGAGAAAAAGGTGGTAGAGTTTTGCTGAGTTTATATTGTCTTTATCAAAGAACAGTTCTATCTACAATCTGCTCAGTTCTAAAAAGAGCATATCCTCTAAGTCTAGTGCATCAACATGAAGTCTTCAATGTTCCGTCATTTCTATAATGCGCCGCCGACGGAGCCGCAGACGTGCTTGGGCTTCTGTTGGGCACCGATGCCAATTTTAAGGGCTTTTTTTAGTTTTCTCAAAAATTCAACTTTTGGGTGGAGGTGCTAGTCGCCAGCACCTTCACTACAGAAAATTGTACAAATTAAAAAAAAAATCAATCGCGGCAGAATTTTTTAATGTAAGCATATCAGAATTTTGAAATTTTTATGGGCTCTTCTTTGGCACCAATCTCGATTTTCAGTCTCTTTTATTTTTCTCCAAAAAAGAAGTTTTTGATGGAGGTGCTGGCCGCTGACTGGCGCTAGAAGTTTGGACTTTTTAAATTCACAAAAACTGCAAAAATTAATTTTCAAAAAGCAACCCCTGTCTCCTGAAAATCACCCTTACAAAAACTTACGCAACGAGCCTAATCTCTTAACAGTAACATTTCACGACCCGTAGGAACCATTCCTATCACATTTAATAAACCAAGTCTCACCTTCCATAAATTAAAACGTGAAAAATATTTCAAAACAAAAGTAATCACTACAAATAGCTTTCCTAGAAGCTAGTAGATATATCCACTGGATTAGATACAATTGATAGACAGTTCAAAAGCTGTTTGTGGTAATCATTATTGAATTGGAATATTTTTGACCTTTTTGATTGACACAAGATGAGACTTGGTTCATTACGGCCGATAGGGGTAGTTTTTATGGGTCTTAGTATATTGCTATGGCAATAGATATATTAACTGGAGTCTTGAAAAATTGCCTGGGGTGATGCCTTTTAATTAAACGTTTTTTATGGTTTTCGTTCAAAGCAATTGAGACCGGATTCTTTAAATGTTATAGCGGTAGTTCCTAGGGGATGTGAAATATTTCTGTAAAGGTGGGTACATCTACTAGAGATTTGGAAAGTTATGTGTAAATTATTTTTATTTTGAAATATTTTCAACCGTTTTAATTAATGGAAGAGGAGACGTGGTTTGTTAAATGTGATAGGGGTAGTTCCTAGGGAACGTGGTATATTGCTGCGGAGGTAGGTATATTAACTTGAGCCTTGGAAAGTTCTTTGTGTTGATTATTTTTAATTTGAAATATTTTTTACCGTTTTAATTGATGGACATTATATTCCGCCAACTTTTTTGAACCTTAATGGTTAATGGTTGTAAATTCGACAAATTGGTTGATAGTTAAACTAATCTTTTTAAAATTATTAGTTCATTAGATTTTGTTCAAAATTCATATATTTCGTCCACAATTTTGTTAACTTTTTTTTGCTGGATTCAACTCTGTTTATTGTAACCCTAGAATACCAACTAAAATAAAAATTGCTTGTTACTCAATATACGTCTATCACACGTACATATAATTAAAATCTGCAGAATTAAGTTTTACAAGTACGGTGAACTGTATGTTATTAAGCTAACTCTTTTTTAATATCGGCCCAATATATATTTTATTTATTTATTTCAAATCAATTGTGATTTTACCGCCTATCGCGTCCATTTTAACTTCATACTACTCCCGGTGACGTATAGTTATTATTCTAGGGTAAAAGTAAAATATTTTTGGAATGAAATATCAACTATACAATTTTTTGTTGAAAATTTTAGATAGAAAAAACCAAGATCCTTACTTGCTTCTTAACGAGAAAAAAACTTTGTGCGTACCGGAAAACGAGTAAAAGTTCGGGGAATGGGGATTGGTCTATAGAAGGAAAAGAACAGTTTAAGAAAAAGTTCAGCAATATTAAACTAGGAGAGAGCAATGTAACCTAGGAGATGAAAATAATTGTAGGAGAAATGAAAAGAGGATGTAAGAAGGGAGAAAATAGTCAATATATTAGGAATAATTGAAGCTGTAAATGAACCTGTAATGGATAAGAATCCAAACGGTCCGTCCACTCAGCGCCGCTACCTACGAAAACTCACTAAAAATTATTATAATGCTATAAACGATAATGGAGATTTTTTGCTTTTTTTGCACTATGATTAATTATCACGTTTCCCAAAAAACTACCCCTAAGTCTTACAGAACTACCTCCTGTGATCAAAAACGTTTTCAAAATGGGAAAACTACCTTTAACAATGTAAGCATGTTTTAGAGCTTCAAATTAATCACATGACGCTTTAAAATTTCGCCCTCTTTATAATGCGTTACCCAAAAACTACCCCTAAGTCATACATAATCTCCTATCGTCATCAAAAAGGTTTTAAAAGTTGGAAAACCACTTTGAACAATGCAAAAATGATTTAGAACACCAAATTAATAACATGGCACTTTGAAACTTTCCCCTCTTCATACTTTCCCGAAAAACTACCCTTCCACGTTAATCTATGAAGCAGAACATACGTTCCCTAAAACTACCTCTATTTCATAGATACTCACTCCTTGTGATTAAAAACGCTTTGAAAGTAGAAAAAAAAACACCTTGAACAATATAAAAATGATTTGGGACTCAAAATTAATAACATGAAACTTGCAAATTTCTCTCTCATTATAATGTCCCCTGAAACGACCGTTCCACGTAAACCTATGCAGCGGAACATATATATGTATGAAAAAAGCACTAAAAATAGTCCAACTTAGGAGGAACTGTTAGTTGATATTCTTTGCTCTTTTTTTGCTTTCTGATAATATATTATACATTCCCCAAAAACTACCCATAAGTAATACATACATACCCCTAGTGATCAAAAACGTTTTAAAAGTTAAAAAATCACCTTGAACAATATTAAAATGATTTAAGACTTAAAATTGATACAACGAAACTTGCAAATTTGCCCATTATTAATTCCCAAACCTACCCTTCCACGTAAACGCAAGCAATAGAACGTATACATGTATCAAAGCATTAAAAATAATCAAACTTAGAAGACACTGTTAGCTGATATTTTTTCCCTCTTTTTTGGCTCTTTGATAATATAAAATACGTTCCCGAAAAACTACCCCTAAGTCATATATACCTACCCCTCGTGATCAGAAACGGTTTGAAAGATGGAAAACTACCTTGAACAATGTGAACATGATTTAAAATAACAAATTAATTATATGACACTTGAAAATGTTTTCTCTACTAAATTATCCCGAAAAACTACCCTTCCACATGAGCATATGCAGCGTAGCATATATACGAGGTGTGTTAAAAAAATAAGGTGACTTTATGGTTTTCTCAAAAAATATTCATTTATTCCTCAATATTCATGTTGTCCTCTTCAAAGTAATCCCTCTCAGATATAATACACTTGTGGGCCAAATTCGGTGAATATGGAGGCTGAGGCATGACTGTAGTGCTGTTTTTGGTCAGAAAATCTTTCACAAGCAATGATGAATGAGCAGCTGCATTATCGTGATGCAAAAGCCACGAATGGTTTTTCCAAAGTTCCGGACGTTGTTTGCGTATCGCCTCTCGCAAACGGCGAAAAACTTGAAGGTAATACTCCTTATTGATCGTACGACCTTGTGGTAAGAATTCCTGATGCACTAAGCTACGGTAATCAAAGAAGACAGTGAGCAAAACCTTCACATTTGACCGAACTTAACGTGCTTTTTTCGGTCTTGGAGACTCAGGATGCTTCCACTGACACGATTGAGCTTTAGTTTCGACGTCATAACCATATACCCACGATTCATCCCTATTTATAACCCTTTTGAGAAAATCAGGATCATTATTGACTTCATTCAACATCTCCTGAGCGATGGTCATACGATGGATCTTTTGATCAAAATTAAGCAGTTTTGGAACAAATTTCGCTGACACACGTCTCATGCCCAAAACGTCCGAAAAGATAGCATGGCATGAGCCAACCGACTAGCCAACATCTTTAGCAACTTCACTGATGGTAATTCGGCGATTTTCCAACAGAATTTCTTCCACTGCTTGAACGTTTTCATCTGTTGTTGACGTGCTGGGACGTCCATGGCGAGGTTCGTCTTCGACATCCTCTCGGCCTTCTTGGAACAGCTTATACCACTTATACCCACTTTTCTTATTAAGAGTAGCCTCACCGTATGCAACTGTCAACATTTCCAGAGGTTTAGAGCACTGGATTCCATTTTTTACACAAAATTTAATGCAACCGCTTTGCTCCATTCTTTTCGAAAGAAGAAAATCGCCGAGCACACCAAACCCTTCTAAACTTTTACGCCTCTGTCAGAAAAACAACACAAGCTATATAGTCAAAACTATGAACATATGATCGTGACGAGTGTACCAACACAACAAAATAAAAAATTAAAAACTTGAATGTAGATAGCCTGCGAAAATTGAAAAGTCGCCTTACTTTTTGAACACACCTCGTATGTATGAAAAAAGCATAATAATTAATAAAACCTGGAAACACCTGTTAGTCGATATTTTTTCTTCTTTTTTGCTCTCTGATATTATATAATGCGTTTACAAAAAACTACCCCTAAGTCATACATGCATACCCTTCGTGAACAAAAACGTTTTGAATCAAACCGAAGGGCCTATGACAAAGCCACCGAACGCGTCCTGGGGTTGCGGATAGAGGGTACCTGTACCAAGGGTTTCTGCTGAATATGGTTACAGAAATAAATAGGCAGTAGCGGACAATTGTCCAGGGGTGGTCCCGAAGGAATTAATCCCCAAGCGGAGATGTGACAACCGTGCCGAAAGCTGAATGGCACCTGGGTGAGGTGTCTAGAACGGTGACTCTGGGATACCGGGCGACCTCTCAGAGTACGCACCCTTATCCTTGCATGCAAGGCTCTACAAGGATGGACGAACCCCTTTCCCTAGCTTCTCGTGGGAACAGCAATGACAACACCAAATATAGTTGTAGTAAATGCAGTTTAAAACAACAGAAGGCGCAGGGCTTCCGAAAATGGGTCAGCCAACAATGCCGAACAATCTAGAGCTGGGGGAGCCAATGAAAATGAATTGAATGCAATGTATCGGCTGGATCTCGCGTCCTTTGGGTGGACGAAGCGACTAAATCACGACTTGCTAGAGTGCTACTATGCGAGTGTGCCCCCTGAACGGGATTACATGGCACAGCTGCATGCTCTGTGGTGCGAGAAACACCCGGAGCTATCGCACTTTTCGCAGCAACGTTTACGAAACCATGCTAAACTACTCCGAAAAAGGGGCTGCGTAAGCGGAACGCCTACTCTACTAAATCTAGAACAAGCCGGCAACAGAAAAAGAGAGGCGACACTAAGGCCAACCTCGGACAGGCAATTAATAGAGAAAGAGCGATGTTTTATGACCCGGAGAAACAGCAACAGCAAGGTTTCTTTCAATCCTGAAGATCTGGCTGAAATGGATGGCGAGCTTTTTAGACATTTTTCCGGAGAATCCGACCCCTGGGCTACCAATTATTGTGTGTATAATGTAGCGAGAGCTTTAGCCGATGCGAGCTGTAAAACAAAGCCAACGGTTGATCCTAAGACCAAAAGACGAACGCATCAACTTGCCATAAAGATAGGCTGGACAAGACAGTACGCGTCCCATATTCAGTGTATGATTGACTACATCAGTTCTGACAGGAATTTTACCGCCAAGGTTCAAAAGTTCGTGCGCGAACTCCGGACCCATTATCACACACTTAAGAAGTCAAAGCTGCTGACTATCAGACAGCATATTGTTGCGAGAATACGGATACTATCTGACGATAAGAGAAGTCTAGAGCGGAGGGAGAGGTAGGTCAGAGAAAATCAACAGTTTCTCTCTGACCCATCTCGACTCTTCCAAGACCCTCCAGTTACTGTCGAACACCCACCCAAACCAGAAGAGGTCGAAGTATTTTGGAGAGAAGTCTACGAAGTTCAGCATAGACTGGACGAAGACTCAGAAAATATAAATAGCTGCCAGGAGCTATGTGATGCCGTCATAACAACTGATAAGGAATTTCCACCCATCACTACCGAGGAAGTTGGAAAAGTATTAAGAGGGATGAAGAACTATTCCACACCGGGACCAGACTGCATCAAAACCTTCTGACGGAAGAAGTTTTCTTCAACTCATCAGCATTTGGTCCGTATTTTTACCTTATATTTAAAGTCGGAATAGCCAATTCCGGAGTGGTTAGTGGAAGGGCGCACAATACTTCTGCTGAAAATAGCCAACCTAGCTGACCCGAAGAATTACAGATCAATCACTTTTCCGAACACACTTTATAAGATATTCACAGCTATCCTAAATGATAGGATTGTTCGGGCAATTGAACCTGGATTGATTATCGGATTGATTATCGGAAAGCTTTCGATTCGACCTCCCATATACTTATCATCTGTCTTTTGGAAATCTTAAAGGTTTATCCGCAAATAGTTAGGTGCATAGAGAGATTGATGTCGCTTTGGAAAACCAGATTTACTTTCTCATCTGGAAAAAATCGTGTGACAACTAACAAGGTCACCTTTCAGAGAGGTGTCTTTCAGGGCAACACCATGAGCCCACTCCTCTTTTGCCTTACATTATTGCCACTATCTTTAACACTTCGCCATTCCGATGGGTACTTGTGCGGCAAATCTGCAGATCGAAAATACAAGGTCACTCATGTATTTTCCATGGACGATCTTAAGATCTATGCTAAAAACAAAGAGCAACTACATCTAGCTCTAGTGATTGTCGAACGATATACTAAGGAAATTGGAATGAAATTTGGGTTAGACAAATGCGCCACGGTTTATTTGAAGCGAGAAAAACTTAACGGCATCCCTGAAGATCCTGAGCTCGTTGATAGAAGCGCTATACGACACCTTTGCGCTGGAGAGACATTCATGCCTGGGCGTACCACAGAGCCGCATTCAGGATGTAATATCTATAAAGGATACTCTCCGAAACAGATACAAACGTCTCATACGGCAAATTTGTTCTTTCAAACTGTCGGCGAGAAATAAAGTATCTGCAACGAACATGCTTTCCGTCCCAGTAGTACTCTATTCATTTGGAGTAGTTCCATGGACGCGGAACGAGCTCAGATCCCTTGATATCGGGACAAGAAAGGTTATGCACATGTACAAAAGCATGCATCTTAAGTCTTCCGTTCCGCGACTGTACATCTCACGCCAACAATATGCCAAAACACTTGCGAGAAAAATGTAGAAGGCGGTAGTCCTTCGGTCGCTCCGTTTCCTTAGGGTGCACGTTTTAAGAGTTGTAAAACGACCTTCAACAACGTAAAAATGATTTACAACTCCAGATTAATTACATGACACTTAAGAATTTCCCTTTTATTATAATATTCCCAAAACTACCCTTCCATGTGAACGTATGTAACAGAACATCATCCGCTGGAAGATGTAACCAATTTGGAGTTCTAAATCATTTTTACATTGATCAGGGTGGTTTTCCAACTTTTAAAACGTTTTTGATGACGAGGGGAGGGTATGTATGACTTAGGGGTAGTTTTTGGGTACCGTATTGTATATTATCGGAGAGCAAAAAAAGAGAAAAAAATATCGACTAATAGTTTCTTTGAAGTTTGATTACTTTTAGTGCTTTTTTCATACATATTTAAGTTCCGCTGTATAGATTCACGTGGAAGGGTAGTTTTTCGGGAAAGTATGAAAAGGGGGAACTTTTAAAGTGCCATGTAATTAATTTGAAGTTCAAAATCATTTTTGCATTGTTCAAAGTTTTCCAACTTTTAGAACGTTTTTGATACGTTTACGTGGAAGCGTATTTATGGGGAAATTATAAAGAGGGGGAAATTTTTAAGTGTCATGTGATTAATTTAAAGCCCTAAAACATGTTTACATTGTTAAAGGTTGTTTTCCCATTTTGAAAACGTTTTTGATCACAGGGGGTAGTTGTGTAAGATTTAAGGGTAGTTTTTTGGGAAACGTAATATATGCGAATTCCATTTTATAATTTGCCTTGGTGGCGGCGCTGAGTGGACGGACCTGATTCCAAATGTAGTCTGGAAATATAATGGGGACAGAACTAAGTGTATGGGCATGAGAAATGTGCAATGTAGTATCGAAAGAGGTTGGAAAGCTAGAATTATTGCAAAAACTATTGGCACTCATAATGAGGAATGAAAAAAGTAGTGGCACCCATAATGAGGAATGAGTGCAAGTAGGAGACAGTATCTGGTTAGTAAGATATTTCAGACAAGGATGTCCTCTGATCCCGCGTTTAATTAATATATTAGTCTCAGTCTTGAAATCAGAAATAAAGAGAGAATGATGGGGAGCGTTACGAGCAAACTCGACGTAAAATAAATCCTTCGTTTTTCTCTAATCAACCTAGCTCAAAATATTACTTTATGTTACATTAATTCAAACTCTATACAAATTACAACGTCTCTTTTTCTTTACTTGTAAACCGAGAGCTCATTATCGGAGTGCTTACGTGGAATTTGATGAAAGGATCAAATTTCGAATCATCAATTTTTAAGAATTGAAAGAAAACTCATGTGCAAATCCAAAATTAACGAAGGTACACCCAACCTAACATATAACTTCACGGCTAAAGCACGTGGTGACATGAAAACAAAACTCAAGTTTGAGGATAGAAATAATAAATACTTAATAGTGGCAAATTTCATCCTGCATAAATTCTGATGCGAATTTAAATTTTAAATTTTTCTAAAGCAATATCAAATACTTGAAAGCACTTTACTTCTGTAAAATGCTGACGAGCTTCTTGCCTCGCAGGTGCAAAAGTCTAAGCAAATGAGTTTGGCTATATACATTTCGCACAACCAGAAAGATTTTCGCAATTTGCACGGCATATTCGTTCCTTCCTAATCCAAATACTGCAATTCTGCAAAAATCAATACCTGATTTACGGCGACTATGAACTGTCACGGCTTATCGGGCGAAAGTCATAATCGCAGTCACTTCGACAACCTGGTACACGCCGAAAATGATACACCACCGTTACTACACCTATAGTTGGGTGTATATATTTGTACCATTGTTGATAGCATTTATTCACTGAAAATAGACCCGCGCTTTTCAGCACGCGCGCAGTTGAAAATTAGCTTACAGCGCCCTCATCGATATGAGAACGGGTCAACCAATCAACGCCGCTTGATAAAAATAAATTTCCGACACGCGGGAGAGATAGGGACCAATTCAGCCTTGCAATAATTCAGTGCCGTTAGAATACATGGAAGTTCATTGTATTTATTTAAATCTTATCACTTGAACGATAAGAGTGAAATATTCTGCTGAATTTCTGCTTTATTATAGCCAAACCAGCCTCTGCTGCGGTAATCAAACATTTGTACTTGGACTGAATTATGAAATATGAACATGAATTGCGCAGAAGGACAAAATTAATGCCTGTAAATGATGAGGTTACGGCCAAGATAAAATCGATAAAATCTAATAAAATCTAATTCAATCAGCAAATTTCTCGAATTTAAATCGATTGGCACATTTAATTGTTTACTTTTCTATCATGATTTCTGATTAAAACTCTATCTTTGTGAAATCTTATCTTTGCAGAACTTTGATCAAATTCTATTTAAATTTTTTTTTTATTTCAGAAATCTTATGCATTCCAGACACTTATCAAATACATTTTTAACTTTACAAATTCGATAATATCTGCCGTCTTTTTACAGAAATATCATCAAGTATGCAGCCTAGAACAATGGACCTTCTGGCAAATTTTGGGAGGTGTAACGAACATACGGATAATCAAGGTACCCATTGTTCAAATAAAACAAATAAAACCAGTACATACTTTAAATTATGTTTTTCATATCAGTAAATTTGATGGAACATTCTGTCAAATCCTGTCTGTGTAGAAATCCTGTACTCTTTTATCAATATATTTGAAATAAAATTTTATCAAATCATAGCAGTGGAAGCTTTGTATCAAGTCTTCTGCTTTTTTATCATCAGTTTTTCTGACTGCCAATTACTAAAAAAGCAAATAATTGTGTAATTGTAAGTAGTTGGGTGCACAGAAAGTTTAGATATTTTTAGAACTTTTTTTCAATTGACCTACATGTTTATGAAGTAAGCGTATTCCATTGTTTTGAAGAACCTATGAGTTTAAATTTGCAACGAATATATTCTTTTTCTTTTATGAATAACTAGGGGTGTTAAAGAGGATGTCACCATTTTTATGGATAGTAACAATTATAAACATAAATTGATAATCGTTCTTATCGATTCCAATATATACATCCAATTATATTCTGATCCGATAAGAACTTTAAAGAAAATGCATAACAAAACATTTAATCTGATTATTGTGTCGCAGATGTAGAAACTTCTAAATCCTATTATTGCCAGAAAAGACATAATTCCAATCAAATGTGTCAGTTCAAAGAGTTTATTAAAGTGTTTAATACGTATCTTCATTTACATAATTAAAACCTATTATATGCACTAATATTTCTAATTATTCATTAATAATGAAATGTTAATATGAGATCACCCGATTGAAGACCCATCTTGATATAAAAAATGAAATATTAGAGCAACACTACAGAAAAAATGTATTCTTCGAACAGAATGTACAGTTTATGGATTATTATCAGTAATGCAAAAACATTTGTCCTTACAAAAATGATATCACCTCTTTCTTCTTGCAGAGATAAGTTCACAGTTTAAATGTTTGCCTAAAGAAACCCCTATTCCAGGTGATCCAAGTGCTGAACTATCTCATTCTCCTGAAAAACAGCACCCCCCTCCAAATTCTCTTCTTCTTGCCAGTTTTCTTTCTGATACCAGGCATCATTCTGCGACCAAGTCTTCTTCTCATACCGAAGCTTCTCTTCGTTCAAGGTCCCGGTCGCCTTTAACCGTGCACAAAACTTCACCTACCAGACTTCCTTTTTCTAACGTACTTGGATATGGACTCGATCAAATTGAATTTATTCGGATTATTCCCTATAAAAACCCACAACGGCAATTCGTACTTCAAAGATACACTTTTCCTGCTGATAAACCAATTTTATTGCTCAAAGCACCCAATAAGTACGGACCTATACCAACCCAAGAACAAATTGTATTATCAACATTCGATGGTGAAGTCTTTGCAATGTTAGAAAGTACTGACATTCTTGCTGGAATATACACATGGAATCCGCGCAAAGTACGAGCAAAAATCAACATGAAAAGCTGCAAAATTACCCCACTGACAGCAGATGAAATTAAAGAAACTCCAGTAGGCCCAAATCGCCAGATCTTTTATGGCTGTAGAGTAAAGCATGTAAACCACAATCATGGGTGAGTTACTTTGTAATTAACATGAGTTATCGTTAAATAAGTATTTTTCAGTTAATTTAGTAGTTTAATTTTCCAGAAATATATACTACGCTTATGTATATCAATATTCATGGGTACCACATAAAAATTAACGCAACTTTTAGTCACATTTTTCCCCCTTAAAATCCGCTTAATTCAATGGATCTTTTTTTATTAAATTTTTTAAAAATTTATCATTTCCTTGAAATTCGTTTGGATTTTAGATAATTCCTGGGTTTGAAGATTTTTGACTGAAAGATCATATTTGAAAAGTAACCTAAACGATAAATATTTGTATAGTTGCTCTTTTCGAAAACTGAAACTGCAAATAAATAAATTTTAATAAAAAAACACGGAAAAGCATACGAAAATTCAGAAGCATTCATGCTTATTTAATGTCAACCATATCTTGGTACTCCTCATGGCGGGCTATTTTCTCCTTCTCTTTCTTCTAACAATAAACATTCTTCTGCCAGGTCTCTTACTTCTGTCGAGCCATTATTTGGTTTCAGGGCCAGTACTTCTTCTAGGTCTATAGCTCTAACTACCAGGCTTCCTTCTTTTGACGGATTTGGATATGGACTTGACCAGCTTCAGTTCATTCGTCTTATTCCCAAAAAGAATTCAAAGCAGATATTCGAGCTACGAAAATATATTTTTCCTGCGGATAAATTAATTTTATTTCTCGAAAAAAGGAATCGCTATGGACCTATACCAACCCAAGAACTGATTGTTTTAACAACACTTGCTGACGACGTATTTGCAATTTTAGAGAATGATCATTACCTTGCTGGAATATATTCATATAACAATCGCACTCGCACGAAAGTACGGGTAAAAATAAACATGAAAAGCAGCATGGTTACTCTATTAACCAAACATGAAATAGGCGAAGTTCCAGTAGGACGATTTTGTGCGATCGTATTTAATTTTAAAATACGACATGTTAACCGCAGTCATCTATGTAGTCAAACCAATTAGAAGAAATGTTATACAAAAAAATGTGATCTGAAGTCAGTCTTTTCTAGAAACAAATAAAAACAAGTTCCGGTTCCCCCGCACTCGAAATATCTACTTTTCAAGAACAACGAATGTATGTTTATAGTGATTTACATATAATAATGTTCCCATGCCAAAATGTTTCAAGAAACTATCATCCATGTTTTTTTTTTTTTTGAACCCTCTATCAAAGAAACCTCTAAACTTTAGGGGTGGATTTTTTATACCAGTGATATTACAGAATTTTGACCGATAATTTCCAAGCATTTGTAAAATTAGTTTAGAGGTGTTTAAAAAAATTATTAACCTCAAGCTGATATACCTATTCCATTGGCGTTAGTAGGTGGTTTTTAATAGTCAGTAGGTGGTTGCCACTTAACTGCCTCCCGCGACACCTTTTGGAGAAAGCCAAATTCGCGGGTCACAGTCTTTCGAACATGCGAGGGAGAGAGAGCACCTAACCTAACCTATTTTATGCGCAAGACTTTACGCGGCTAAATCTTTCTGAGAAATTTATCATTCTAAAGCAAAGACACTACTACTTTATTGTACTAAGAGACCACACCTAACACTCCGCAAGCCGCCCACGACTTTCACATTGGTCCCTGACGATTTCCGGCGTCCATTTTCGCCTGTCCGATGCAAAGCTCCAAGGACGCGCTCGGCCCGTTAAACTGAGCTCGCACTTTGCGAGCCAAACTTTTCCTACATTTATATTTCTCTAGAGCTTCTTAATTGATCATTAGAGTCCCACGCGTCCCCGGCAGTATGCCACTTCTCTGAATTTCTAGCTACACGGCCAGGCTGTAGGGCCAGTCCTTATTCTTCAGGTTTCTAACAATTTAGCACCTTTGGTCCTCGTTAGCGTCCCTTAATCGGTTGTTTTCATAACCTTTAAATCGCGCCCCACTGCCTTGTCAAGATACACGTAACAGCATTTCTTCTGCTACGGTAGAGATCAAATGGGTCGACTTCACCAATGCGCGCCTCCGTACTTTCTACGCATGATTATTGCGTCCCACTGACGATAAAACATGGCCACCGGTCAAGGTTGTGACAGGCCGGTGCTGTCTCACGTGACTATAAACGGAATCCTTGCGTCATGATTTCACATCGAGTTCTTACGCAAATCGGGTTCCACGCCGACTTTTTCGATTGTCAATCTCCGTTGTCGCCTGCTTTAATGTTGACAAGTGGTCAGTTCTTTGCTGGTCGCTTCTTCTTGACAGTTTCTTTTACACAATGGTACGGACTTACAGGAACTTGACGATGAATGTGGTGTCCTCTCCGTCGTTGCACGTTCCGTTACTTCTTCGTAACTGAAGTCTCGACACTGACCCGCACATTTTTTGTCCGTTATAGACCCTTATTAATATTGTTAAATTGAGCTGAAATTCTTCTGAATTGACTGTGATGATTTTCGTGTACAAAAATATTCTTAGTCTATATATTAACCTAGAATTCGATCTTGGCTGGACGGTAAGTTTACCAACTCTGTTCGTGTCTCTACACCTTATCATCAGCTCCCACATTCTCAGGATATCACCCAAAATATACTGCCAACCAATAAGCATTATTTTTACCTTAGAAAGATTTGAAAAAAATTTTTAACAAATTTTAAAAAACTTTAAATAAAATGTAGATTTTTGAATATTATTATATAGAATTTGTAATTTTTTCAAGAGTTTGAAAGGGTTGAAAATAATAACAAAATTGTGTTCAGATTCCTGGGAATATTTGAAGTGATATACTTTTTTTAAATTACATTAACAAACATGAAAATATCGCATTCGAATGTCAGTTTTAGGAATAATAATTTCATACAGTTAAGAAGAAATAATCTATATTATTTTTGCCTTTGAATTATGCTATAAGTAGTATATTTTTTGCTGAAAATTCATCTTTTCTGGTTAAGAAGTCAACGACTTGGTTAAAAACCGTATAGCTTTCACAAAAATAATTTGAGGCAAAAAATGTAAAACGGTTTCGAGGTAATTTTAGGTTTTATCGCACCACGAAATGAACACCCTGAAAAAAGCATCCTTCTCCGAGAAAATATTTGTCAAATATACAGCGTGATCCCATGAACTTTTGATTTTTATGCATGAAAAATTGCGTAAATGCTTTAATTTTCAATTTAAAAAAAAAAACAAGAAAGAACTTTTGAGCTGCTAGGTAGCTCCATTGAATCGCAAAAATAAACACTTTAAAAAAGATAACCATGTGCGATTAAGCCCTGGTGAAACATCGACAAGCACCAATAGCATTCAATATTGACACATAAAAAGTTGTGTTACTGTTAAATTATCTAATGTAAGAGAGGAACCAGAAAGTATTTTTGAGCTATTTCTTAGCGATATTGAATCGAAAAAAGAGCGCTTTAAAAAAGATAACCGTAAAATGATAAATTCAGTCTACAAATATTTGGAGAACAGAACTAAGTAAAATAAATTTTTTTTTAATTACTCTAGCTTGAAAAATTATTTTATATGAGATTAATTTAGACTCCATACGAATAACAAATTCGCTTTTCGTTTACTCGTAACCCAGAACTTTCATAACAGAATGCTTACCTGGAATTTCAAGCTCCGGAAATCTATTCTATAAGCCGACTTGCAGAATCACAAAGATCATGGCCCAAAAGAATAATCATCAATCAGGTGCATATCCCAAACGAACGAATGTGCACTTTTACTCGTTATAGTATTGCGAAATCAAAATCAGAACTTCGGTTAAAAGTATGCTTGTCGTACTTGCCGTACATGTACGACAAGTTAATAGTGAAAAGTTATTTTTTGGTCTTTAGGGATTCGTTAAGTGTAATTGTACGAAAAAATTTATCAATAATTTTTTTAAATGTTGTGAGCAGAGCCACTATTGACGTCATCAGATGACAGACTTTATAGATAACATAATAAGTGACCGTGACAGGATCTGACAATTGATCATCAGAAAAATCTTCAGTAACCGAGAATTTTCTCCAAAATGTTTTTCACAAGCCCCGCTTGATCAGGAAAATTAAGGACGATCATTTACCTAAAGAAGACTTGGAGTTGAAAAAGAAGAAAAGGTGAGTGACAACGCTGACGCTTTGATTCTGGGTCAGTGCATACGATTTCATTTCTACATTCTCTGACGTACATGGAAATGTAAAAAGCAAATGTAAAGAGTACACCCTATAACAAGTAATATACTGGTGTTTGAATAAAGTCATAAGACCTTATTTGTACATTATCTGCTTTACATGGAAATTTGCAAGGCAAATATAAAGAATACACCCGATAACAAATGATATACCAGTGATTGAATAAAAGCATAAGATCTTATTTGTACGTTCTCCTGACGCACATGGATACTTATGAAGCAAACATAAAAAGTGTACCCGACAACAAGTTATATCAAGTATCTAACAAAAATAGCGCAAAATAATTGAAAAGTGAAAATGTGCAAATGATAAATATTTGTCTACCGCCAAATGCAAGGAATTGAAAGTGCATCTTTGACGAGTGTTAGTAAAGCCGCATAATAACACAACAGTTCGGAGGTCAGTTTTAATTTTTACGAAACAACCGGCTTCTGTCCAACGAGGACATCCCAAAAGCCACTACGGAGGAACTAAAAAACCAGTTCTTTGAAATGAATACCACTTTCACAGAGGCACATGATCGCCTGTCAAGAATAAATTTATACGTGGAACCAAGTGCGTTACAACGGCGCTGGTGTCAGAAACCTCATTTAGGTTAAGTCTTAACAATAAAAGAATGATCGACGCATTGCATAAAAACTTATGTGAATTCGACGGGTCCCAAGAAGTAGATGTCTTTAAAGACAACGCTTGAGAATTAGTGGATGATATCTACGCAATGTCCACAGACGGCAAGATGAAATTGGCGTTGGTTAACAAAACAACAAGGGGAATCCGCTCGAAAAAATTAAAAGGTGACGCACAACAAGTAGTAATAAGAATCCCAACCCTTTATTAACTCCGACAAATTTAGGGGAAGTACTCACTATAGAATTATGGTCGAAGGGAAAATCCCTGTCACAATTGATACGCGAAAGGGATCGCATGTGCCAGATGTCAAACGAACGTGTGAAAATCTTCATAAAGTGCATCCAAGAAATGGACACGAGGATCCAGAGGGTAATTAATGACAGACCCGCTGAATTTAAGGAATTAAATAGGAAGAAAGAGGAAAAAGGGAGAATAAAGAAGTACTCTGGATGTCTGCGGACAGAAATCAAATACATGGTCGCAAACTTGCTGCCCCAAAGATTAAACGATGCCTACCAGACGGCGCTCCAAGAGAAAAAGGAATTCCTAAACAAGAAAAGGGAACGAACGATACAGTCAGCTCAGTTTGCAGATCGAAGGAATCTCCAAATACCCAGACCAGTATCAATAAACACAACAATTCCCCCTAAACTCTCAATTATTGAAATGCCTGCAGAATCAAGGAATCCAGCCCGTGATCCAGTTGTTTGCAGATATTGCAGAAAAGTAGGACACGAAGAGGGCAAGTGCTTTACCAACAAAAACCAACAAAGGAGAGAAGATCTTTAAAGTACTTTGCTGGGCAACAATGACGATCCTAAGTGAATATGCCTGGTAAAGAAGATGCTACTGGACGAGCAACGGGGTATCTACCAGATAAAAAAACCTGACCTGATGTACAACCTACCCGAATATTCTCACATGGAAGAGGAGTTGGGCAAACCTCCGTGCAGCGAGGACTTACGGGATACGCTTGCCGAAGAGGACTACTGGTGAACTCAGGAAGCCCAGACTCCTTTATTAAAATACAATGCTTACTAGAAAAAATCTGTAATTCAGAAAAAATACCTATAGAAAGAAGAAAAATGTTTGAGATAGTTGACGGGGTACACCAGGTGCTAGGAGCATGCACTCACCACATCTCTACAGTAAACTAAGAGACGAAATTCAGGATGCACTAATAAAACGAAATCTTCTACCTTTTGAAGGTCCTACAATGCCAATGGTGTCAGATATAGAAGAAGTACTAGTACTGCAACCCGACAAATATGAATATCTAAAAAAGGAACTCAGTAGGACCGGACGGAGTAAGCCCTCTAAAGAACAACGTGGAAAAAGTTCTGGAAGTCACTCAGATAAAGAACGCCAAGGAAATCGAACGATTCATGGGTCTAGCTTCATACTATCAAAAATTTATTTTTTAAAACTTTGCAAAAATAGTACACCCACTGAACTATTTGAAAGGAAAAAACGTCGATTTTGTATGGATAAAAGAATGCGAAGAGACTTTTAACAGATTAAAAAATCTACTGACCTTTTACCCATTGCTGAAACATCCTGATTTAAAGATATCCTTCATTTTATGCACCGATGCATCAAATGAAGGACTTGCCGTTATATACTATCAACTTGACGAAAACGGCAAAGTGTAACCAATAAATTTCGCTAGCAGAAGCTTGAATCCTGCAGAACGAAAGTACTTAACCACCTAGAAGAAACTTTTAGCGGTCGTATGGGGCATAAATCAATATAAACACTTCCTATACGGACCGAAGTTTAAGGTTTATACCGATCTCCAGCCAATGAAGGGACTTCTAAATGCCAGACATGATATCATGTCCTGTCGTTTATTTCGACTGACATAAAAATTGACAGATTGTTATCCAGAAGACATAAACAAATCGGGAAAATACAACGTCGATGCCGATGCACTCAGTAGAGCATTGCCAGTCAATGGAAAAAATATGTGCCGGTAGGAATTGACTACGTGATGTATAAAGCCATAAAAGAACTCTCGAAGGCCACAGATGTTCCAAAAAACAAGGCAAAACTGACAGCCCAGCCAAAAAAGCATTCGAGGACGCAATAAGACCAATCATAGAGGCCAGTATGAACATCGAAGAAAGCATTCAAAACAACGAGATGCCTCCAGAACTACTAGAAGTGACTATTCAAGATCTGTAGTCTTTGGATGCAACAAGAAATAGCCGCCCCTCAACTTCTAGTATGAAGAAGCATATTATGCACGAAACGGTGATGCTGTCGCTAAAAAACTCCCGTGTCATATTAACCAAAATTCCAGACAAGGAAATGTAAACAGACTAAGACAGGTGTGCAAAATTGATAAAATTACACTGACTCAAATCGATTGAACCTTTCAAAACAGGCTTTACAGTTATAAAATCCCTTCCGCATACATATAGAAAAAAAGGAAACCCGACTTGAAAATTGATGGAGCAATCCACTGCAACTTCGATGACATCCTAAAACCAGAAAAAAAGATCTGGGAAGACAAAAGGAAGAAAACCCTAGGATCAGCGAAAGAACATATTGAAGCACGTAAGAAGACTACAATACAGCAGCATCTTTTTATATAATAGACCCTGAGACTGTTGAATTCAGAACACAACTACAAAATCAAGGCAATGTACCCAAATATCATCAGGAAAACGCAAATGCAACAAAGCATAATTGCAAGAGTACATAAGAATGGGCATTGGGTACTGGACACAGCTATACGTCAAATTCAACAACACCATTAATGGCCTGAAATGAGCAGGCCGGTTCCACAATATACAGATAATTGTCCAGTCTGTGCTAATAACACAATGAAAGAAACATATAAGCCGGCGCGGTAATAGTGAACACTTAAATTCCCGTTCGAAATAATAAACATTGACAAATTGACATACAGCATCAAGAGTTTTCTATTATTAGAGAATAGCTTCACGAGATATCTATGGGATACACCACTAAAAATGGAGGAAGTGTTCAACACCATGTACTAATTTCTTCACACTAAACAATCTCCAGAAAAAATCTTAACTGACAACAAACAAACCTTTAGATGTAAGAAACTAGGAGAGTTGTTGACCAATTAGGCATATAGCAAATACGAATATGTGCATATCACCCAGAAAGTAATAGCATCGGAGAAAGTGTAATTGAAACGCTCAAAAATCTGGCAGACACCATAGACAATGAAGATCTAATAACTAGACTTTTCAGGGCCGTAAAAATTATAATCAAGGCCTCACACCACAACAACCTACACACCGAAAGAATTGCTGTATGCGGTCTCGAAACTCAAGACAGAACCACTAGACGAAATGAACGAACGTAGGAAAGAAAAGAATCTGTCGCAGCTGCAAGACGTACGCGAAAAAATTTCAAGCAAAGGAAGTGAAACAGAGAAAGAAGCAAATAACAGACAAAGAAGCGGACTACCAGATAGGGAATTTGATATTAATACAAGGAAAAATTAAGATCCAAGCTTCATGGTCAGAGCCGTTAGCAATTAGAAACATAAATAGGGACACGAAAATAATAACAACTTGTAGAAGAGAACAAGAGCAATTAAGACACTTCGACCAGGTAAAAAGGTATCAGGTTTCTAAATAAAATCATCTTTTAGATATTCACCTGGAAGAAGGAGTCTGCAATATAAAAACCCTGAATGATTCGATCATTAAAGAGTGCTTTACATCGCACGAATCTTTTATAAGACATCGGTCACCAGCTACTTAGTAAATTTGACGGAAATAAGGTAGAACATACAAGAACTAGCAAACTACGCCCAAAAAATAAGACAAATCTGCGATATACACTTTAGTTGCCGTATGCAAAAAGGGATCAAAGCAATGCATGAGCGGCTCGGAAAACTTATAACCCGCTCTAGGAGCATCAAAAATATATCCAGAAATAGACAAAAACGCAGATTGTTGAATATTATAGGTACTGCAACTAAATATTTATTTGGGAACATCAAAAGATCTTGATACAGGATACTATCTAGAAGATCAAGTAAATGAAAGATCAACAACGGGCAGACCTAAAAATACTGAAGGACCTCGCGAACTTTATGAAATCTCTTTAATTAATGAAAAGACATAGCACGAGTTGTTCCTAAATCTATAACAAAAAATAATTACTTATCCATTATACCACCTTACCCATTTAAAATTCGTTCATTTATTACTTCTACGATGGGATACGTAGTGAACCTATTGGCAGAAGAATCGCAGAACAAATTATCGTACACCATCATAATCGAAGAAAATGACAGGAAACTGGAGACATGAGAAATTGTCAAGCCTCCGAACCACTTCGGCGAATACACCTTGACAGAAAATGCCTAGGAATAATCTAGAGCCACAAATCAAAACCCTGTGAAATCAAATACTTCACTACGAACAAAAACTCTCTGCACAGCTTCTCCAACGGATACCAATGGTATCTCTTACATTTTAACTACTTAAAAATAACAATTAAATGCCCACAGGAAGAAGAAACTGTAGACACAGTACCTAGAGCCTCGGTCCTCATCCTAAAAGACCATTGTAGAGCAGCAACAACAGATGAAGCTTTTATAGCCGGAAAACATTGCTCTTGAGAGAAACTTATATTTGAGGAAAAATGTAGCTTAACTTCTCAAATATAGCATTAAAAATTTCGTTTAACAAAATACCGTTACCTCTCTTTTGTAGTAATCATATCGACCTCCAACAATCCAAGCTTTCAATCCATGACTTAAAGACAGCTCAGAAAGACTACGAGGCATTCTTGGCTACGCGGCGAAACCATTCCTAGTGGACCATAGGTACAAGCTGGTCAGAACGACTAGAATATACGAGTTAGCCGTTTCCAATAGTTAAACTGTTATGGAAGTGTGATCTAGGACAGCTTCTCTGCGCCCTTTTCTTTTTCACACCTTTCAGAAAGATTATCTATCGTAACTGAGATCTAACTGCCATCATTCATTCACTATCAGCCCCAACGGCAGCCCATGGCTCGGTAAAGCAATAACTTACGTAAGCATTGACGCGGAAGATCTCCGAAATCTCCAAACCTAGTTATTCACAATTGTAATGTTGTATTTTTTATTTGAATTTTAATGGTTCGTATGTGTACAACTCGTATGTGTAAAAAAAACCGGCACGCGTCTACATAACAAATGCTCATAGAATGGGTTTGTCAGCTTCAAGTTTAGAACTTTCTTTAAATAATTTTTTAAATGATAGCTCTCAAATGCTGTCGGTACACTGGTCCAAAAAATCTCTTTATTAATAGACGTTTTTCCTTTCGACGAAGGACCTGCTTAGAAAGAAAACTATGTACATAGCCTAAATACAGAGAATGAAAGCATCGTAAATCATATTGTTATAAACAAATTGTTTCCTTTTTTTATGTGTTTTTTACCATATAATAATTCAATGAAGAGATTCCTTGGTAGCTTTATGGAGTTAACCATGCCAAGTCAAAGAATAAAAACTGTTCAAGACCTATTCGTCAAAAATACTAAAAGTTAAAAAAGGTGAAAAAGAGAAATATATAGGCTTTCATGTTGGCCGTATAAGAATGTTATATTGTCAATAAACATTGGTGGGCTATCACATTATTCTTTCGTAAGTCGCCATGGCCTACAAAATTGTTAAGGGTAGTCATTCTCCATTAAAGTTCTTTCAACCAGATCTAAGTTTTTATTCCTAAATTCATGGTTGGAAAGTCGAACTGCTCTACCGGCCAAAGAATTAATCACACTTATTTTATATTCAATGGGAGTTAAAGTGTTCAAATTTAAATGTCTCCTCAGTCATTAATGTTGTTTTTGTGAACATGATTTAAAACATCACCTATGTACCAAAAAAAAAAACTTAACCTCGTATGGAACGGTTTTGAGAACACTGCTTTCAAGATCTTCCATGACTAAATTAGCAATTGATGCTGACAGAAGAGAACCCATCGGTACGCCAACAATTTGTTTGCAGAACCATCAATCAACAATTACAGTAATGTTCATGTTATCTATATTTCGTGAGTGATGGAAACGGAACTTGTTTTCATTTGTTTCGGAAGAAGACTGGCTGGGATAACATTTGATAATTGAAACCTCGGGGACTATGATACCTTTAGTTTTTATTATTATTTTTAATGGCATGTTAATCGTAATATTTTAAGATGGCCTGGGATTGCACTTTTTTGTTATAAGATTTCTTCTACCCGACAGGATGACGTAAGCGATTTTGATTTACATGTAGTATTTCAAAATTATGTATGATCGTACGCAGACGGCCTACTGGAACTTCCGCTACTTCATCCCTGGTCAATGGAGTAACCGTTTCGCTTCGCATGCTTATTTTTACCCGCCCTTTGGAGCAAGTGCCAGTATTATATGTATATATTCCAGCAAGAGCATTACTACTCTCCAGTATTGCAAAGACGTCTCCAGCAAGTGTTGCTAACACAATTAGTTCTTGGATTGGTATAGGTCCATAGCGATTTGATCCGTGGTACAAAAAAATTGCTTTATCTACAGGAAAAGTGTATCTTTGTAGTTTGAATATCTGGTTCGGATTCTTTAAGGAAATAAGCCGAATAGACGGAAGCTGGTCAAGTTCGTATCCAAATCCGTCAGAAGAAGGAAGTCTGGTTGGTAGAGCCATGTGTGTAGAAGAAGAACTGGACTCGGAGCCATGTAGTGTTTCGACAGAAGCAAGGGACCTAGCAGAAGAATGTTAATTATAAGAAGAAAAAGAAGAAGGAAAAAATTGGCCGCCATGAGAAATACCATGATAGGACTTCATTTTCGTAAGGTTTTATGTGACTTTTTGCATCAATAAGAATTTTTTGTAAATTTAATTTTCGATACCAGCAACTAAAAATGACTTTGTTTAAGTTATTGTCGAAACATAGTTCAAAAGTCAAAATTTAAAAAAGAAACCTGCAATGATCTTAAATTCGCTTGAAGTTGGAGGAAATAGGAAAAATGTACAGAAATTTATATGAACTTAATAAAATACCTAAGACTGCAAGGTAATTTTGGAAGACTTCTGGATCATTTAAGAAAGAATTTCGGACAAATCCTAAAATTCAGTTCATTGAGTATGGGTTATGGTTTGAAGGTAGAGGATATTCCAATACCATTTATGCTTCTAGTTTAGCGCTCTCATTGGCAAAAATTTCCAAACCTTTAGTTTGTCACTTACAAATAGAGGCTTAGTTTGTGCTTCTATTTTAACGTGCCACATTCTACGTTTATCTATTGAATAAAATTATTTGACAAAAAATAAGCAAAAGTAGAACAAGATGAAGACATAGTGCTATTTGGGTAATGTTTCAAGTTATTTTGCATAATCATTCAACAAAAATTACTTATCAAGTGTTGACAAAAATATATATTATTTATTAAATGAATAAAGATCTGTAAAATGAAGATGCAAAATGTTATGATTGTAAACATGATCATATTTTTTTTTTCATTAGAATCTTTCAAAATATAACGCATCTTTATTTGTAAAACCTAGTCATTATTATATCAAAAATATATTTAACAATTATAAACCAGTAACAGTTTGTTCTAAAAACGAACAAAATGCTATAACAAAGAAAGAAAAAATAATAAATAAATATCAAAGTATGCATTATAGAACAACCTATGTTTTCAGGGTGTCCTCTTGCCTGGGGCAATCGGGAAGACGGGGAATAAGACGGGAGAAACTTATACCTGCTAAAAACCGGGAAAAATGCATAGAGAAACATTACAACCGGAGATTTCCCGTATTTCACAATTCGTACGTTCTGCAATTTTTTTAAAGTTCCCAATTAGAAATCATATGATTTTCTAAGTGTTTAAAATAATTCGAATTAAAGATTCACAATTTTTCACGTTTTAAAAGTCACTTAAAAAAGGTTTAATTATGAAATTTTAATGTCACACATTTTGGTGACTCTAAATTATGTCAGTTTAAAACGCAGTTCGTCTTTGTTTCAATTTCAAGATTAAAATGGGAAATGGGGGTAAAAAGTGACGAAAATTTACGTTAATGAGTGTGCAATACCCATGACTATTGATAAACACAAGCGTAATATATATTTCTCATTATGTAAACCATAAAATTAACTAAAAGATGTGATTTAAATCAAACAAATTTTTTTGAAGTAACTCACCTTTGATCGTGGTTTACATGCTCCACTCTATAACTACTTAAAATGTGGCGACGTCGACCTACTGGAATTTCTCTGATTTCATCTGCGGTTAACGGTGTAACCTTGCCGTTATTTACGTTGATTTTTGCCCGTACTCTTCCAGGATTGCTTGTATATATTCCTGCGAGAAAATCAGTACTGCCTAATATTGCAAATGCGTCACCATCGGAAGCTGATAATACAATTTGTTCTTGCCTTAATATAGGCCCATACTGGTTCAGTCCCTCGGGAAATTCAATTGATTTATCGGCAGGAAAAGTGTATTTTTGAAATCCGAATTGTCGTTGCGGATTTTTATAGGGAATTATCCTAATAAATTCAAGTTGATCAAGTCCATAGCCAAGTAGGTTAAAAAAAGAAAGTCTGGCAGGTGAAGTTCTATTCACGGCTGACGGAGAACGGGACCTTGTACGAAGAGAAGTTTCAGTATGAGAAGAAGAGCCAGTCGGCCAATGATATCTGGCATCAGGAAGAAAATTGTTAGAAGGAAGAAGACTAGCTAAAGAATGCTCTCTACCAGAAGAAGAAGATGGTCCGGCACGTTGATTAACTGAAATAGGGCCATCATAAGTTTAAAATTTAAACTATAAACCTATGACTACAAGAAGAAATAGGCAATTATATTTTATTGAAGAACGAAAGCTTCGGCATTACTGATAATATTCTACAACTTTACATTCTGGTCGCAGAATAAATTAATTAGTAATAATGCACATAATCGATTTTGTTTATGTAAATATGGATAGGAATTGTATATTTTAATAAAGAAATTTATTTAACACAAGTCATATGGCCCACAAACGCGATGAAAGAACTTAAGTGTTTACTGCATTGGTCCTTAGTAACGTAACGCAATTACACATGAATTATTTAACAAATCGGCCTAACTGTGTGATGCAACAAGGTTTCTCAGCGAACACTTTTTACGCCACGTCAGGGGTTCCTTAAGACTCGAAGGCTACAAGCCTACAAGGCTGCAAGATTGACATTTATCCGCTGAAAAGGGTTTTCTTCATCCCTCAACTTGGGCTACTGTACAACTCTAAACTTGTTTTTGCAGAACAAATTCAAGCAATGGTATTCTCTGCCTCGAGGGATCTGGGTTTATTATTCAGCCTACCAACTATTTTAGTGACATTTTTCCCATTATTATGCTTTGCAATGCTATGATAAAATCAATACTCGAATATTGTTCTGTAATCTAGAACCCGATACAAGCAAAATACGTCACTCAGGTAACGGACACTCTAGTGACAGCGCAAAAATTCCACGCTCTTCCATAGAGGCAACACCTACTAGTCACTAACACAGCCGCCGGCCAATTTATTCTAACCAACGGTGGCTACCAAAACCATCGGTCAGGCACGGACAACACGGCGTATTAGTTCGACTAACAGCGGCAAGTGGCACAACTGGACGTGTCACCGTAGCAGTCAAAACGACAAAACGTGAGCGAGTGACTATGCGCTGGGTAGAGAGGAGATGCTCATGGTAGCCATGATGATAGGAGCGTTCGGGCAGGCAATAGGAAACACAGCAGTTCACGAGACAGAACCAATTAGAACGACGGACTCCACAACGGAAGCGCACATTGACGTGGGTGGTAAACGCATGACTCGTAACGAATGTAGTTAAAAAGTGGTAGTGCGGTGGTTCGTTGTAGACCCTTTCGTGGCTAAAGGCGTGGAGAAACGTTCGGCATTCCTACAGCAGACCAGATGTGACGATAATTTTATGTTGCCGGATCAGGTGAGAGCATCGCGTGGCTGTCTCTGACCGTCATTGTGTGCAAGGCGCGGATCCCTCATTTCACTTTTCTCCGTATCTCTTCGCGACGTAAATAAATGTTCAATTTTTGGAAGTTTTAGCTCGTATGGATTGTTTGGATATTGTGAACACAACTTATAAATCTCCTCACGTAATTTTATAAAAAAATTAAAATAAAAAATTATAAAAATTTAACCAGATTCCAGGGTTGTTCGTGGGTCAGAAGGGTGTCACCCGCAAACTCTTATTTCCCGGTTTCTTATCTGGGCCACTACCGGTCAGATCGTGATAAGCAGTGATGCACACGGAAAATTTTGGGAAACATGGTTATAAAATGGTTCCCAACTAGAGGGCCGTTAGGAGTGAGAAAGATACATAGAGAGAGAGATTCGTGAGGGTAGGAATCTGAACTGCGCGAGAGTGACAGCAGAGAGAACCAGACCTGACGCTTTGAGGTTTGCATGGTTTCCGCTTTAGTGGTGAATATATATGAAAATTTTTTAAATCTAAACCCGTCCCATCCCCTACCCGGTAGTTACAGTGCCTTTCGACTAATAGACCAGGTAATGGGTATAATCTCAGTGTTGAAGGCTCGCTAAACAGCCCCTGGATGAAAGGAGACCTAAGAACAAACATAATTTAGTGGGTGAATATGAGATATTTTATAAATAGTTTCCGAGTTCGAGCATCTTGAGGGAGAAATTGAGAAATTTTAAGAGAACAAGAACGGATTTGTGAATGTTTGAAAATATATAGAATTTGTGAAGGTTTCGAAGGACTTTTGAAGCGTGGCGTAAGGTTACTGGAAATTCAAGGAACATTTTCAGAAAATTTGAAACAAAGAAAATGAAGAGAATTTATGAATGTTTTTGAAACTTTTTTCAGTGATATTACGAATTTAGAATTATTTTTGAAATTTCCGAATGCTCAAAGAACTTTACAAGGGTGTTCGAATTTTTTTGGTAATTAACAGAATCTACGATTGTTTCCGAGAATTTCCGTTTACTAAAGAGACGCAGAGTGTTTTCGAGTTGGTTTTCTCTTCGAAATTTAAAGAATTTACGGAAATGCTTTTCAGGTAATTTTTGTACAATTTTTCAGAACTTGTGAACCTTTAGAAAGGGGGTAGTACAGTGTTTCGGTATATTGGAATTTTTCGGGCAATCATAGGAAGTTCTTGGGCATTTTTATAGTTTTTTATATTACTGACTCAAAACTAGCAGAATGCAATGGGTCCGTACGACTCAGGGGAGGAGGAATCAACACAAGGCATAAATCGGGAAGACCCCGATTTACTGGAATGTCCGGCTGTTAGCGAATGATCGGATTACATAAGATTTACGTGGGAAAGACTGGTCGAAGATCAGGACAGGCAATCTAGTGGCACTCTTTGCGCAATATTGGCGCAGTTACGGGGTTGGACAAATTACTTGATGGGGAGGTCCTACGAGCAGTTTTAAGGGGAATTCGTTTAAATATGAACGCGGAGAAAGTGGTTCTGCATGAGGGAATGGGGCGATACTTCGCGCGTCAGGGAAGTAACCAGGCGGTGTCCTGGTACGCAGACGACGAGGTCCCTCAGGAGCAAGTACTATCAAACCGTTTCCATTTTTGAAATGACGCCCCATGGGCCCCATGGGTATGGAGAGAGGAGGGGCTAGAAAAATCCCCGCCTTTTGGCTACACGGTTTGCGGAGATAGCGCAATACCGCAGAAAGACCAAGGAGCAATTGGAATAACTGAGGGCCTACATAGACTTACGGATCAGGCGACATGTTACCAATCGGCAGTAAGTGCTCTAACGTGTTTTCCTATAGTAATGACATTGCCGCCGATTTTTACCACCGCGGATATTAGGGACACACGCCTGCCAAATGACTGGTACAGCCGGAACTGGGAGAAACCGCAGAAACAGAGGCTTATCGATACGCAAAGAATTATCCAGAGCACCCCACACGAGAATTCGCTACGTATGAGCACTGCGAGGATATCATATATGAATGTGGAGGGCCCTGAATGGATCATAACACCTATCTTTATCTAGCCTCGAGGCTCTTCTCTCACATAACCCCGACCTTAGCAAGGAAATAAGATCTCGAGCAGAAACGGTTAGAGCAAAATAAAGACAGGTTGAAAAATTACAATAGATACGGGCCCTAGAATTTTTTAGAGCCAGTAGAAACCAAGAATATGTCCAAGAATATGACACAGGGCATGGAGAACATGAGTCACCACGACGATACCAAATCCCGAGTTTTGGTTTGGTCTAAGACAAGGGAAACCAAAACGTCCCAAAGAGAGGACAGAAACAAGATGGTCCGTATCAAGAGCCTTAGCGAGAGAATAGAAAGTCGAAACAATAGACGCAGGACAAGTACTTCCACGGGTGGGAGGAAAGACCTAAATAAAGGAGCTATGTAAAGCCAGGTGCGCTTGGGCTAAGAGATCCGCGTGGGTTTGAACCGAAAGCAATCACATATCATGGGTTTTCTCAGGGATGGGGGTGAGTACCCAGGCGACTGCTTAGTGAACCCAGGCATGTGGCGAGAATCGTGAAAGGGTGAAAGTGAAGTATAAACGGGAAAAATGGCTTAAGCGTGAACAAATTCTTGTTGAGGATTGATAAAGGCAGAGGCTCCTCTCTCATCTTTGACGAAGAGTTGTTAGTCTCCATGATCTTCCTTGTGGAGGATATTGCATGGCACTGCTTCCGTGAGAACAGTCTGAGATAGAACACATTCCATCAGTGCAAGCGGCACTTCCAAGCCCGCTTCGCGGACATCTGCTGCTTAGAGAGACTAGAATAGCAGATACTCTCACGCAGGCAAGGCTGAAAGGAGCCGGTAGTGGACAACTTGACCTGCATGTATGGGCTCTGTCAGCTCTCAAAAAGGCCGATGAATCTCTAGATCTAAATGAATAGGGTATACGCGAATCATCAGACTTCACAAACTTGCTGACTACAGGGTCTGGCGTTTCTAGCAGCGGAATTTGAATTCGCAGTATCCACGCTAGGTGACGATCTGGCCGCACTTTTCCCAGAAAAGTGCCTTATTCCTGAATAAAGCTTACAACGGAAAAGGGCCTCCAGCTAAAAAGAGCAGTTCCGTCGCCGCTATCGCCCCGACTTCAGTCGCTAGTGAAACCACACATAGCTCGTCAGAGTAGGCTCACCTTTATAAAACGCTTATCACAGCCATTAGCAACGAAAAGGGTGAATCAACTGCGAGTAAGGCTAAAAAAGAACCCACTAGAAAGCTTAGGCCCGAGGCGTTCGATAGACATAACGATAGAGGCCCCGAAGGTGGTTCAATCTCCAAAACGGGGCTTCAGGTCGTCCACCTCTAAAAAACCGGGGGACGATTCGGAGGTTGAATGGCGGAACTTCTGACCAAAGTTTCACTTCCAAATTGGTTGCCCGAAAAACCGGAGGTACAATTATTATCGCCGGCCTTGAAAGGAGGGTGTGACTACCAAAGAGTGCGATCTTTTCGGAAACAGTTCGGGAAACCGAAACAGAAAGAAGGCGTGCGGGTCAACCCTTTTTTCCCCAATCCCGAATTGGATCCTCAGTACGACCGATACATACCGGAGGAGAATATTAAATTTGATGCCGCTGGATCCTCAAAACAGTGTCGCCTTGGCCAGATGGCTACATAGTAAGTTTTTTTTTTCATCGCCTTTAAGTACCTTCCTTGCTTCGACGTCCAACCCACATGGAGATCCCTTTGTGGTTCAAGACATAGATCAAAGTTTGGCTCAAAATCTGCGTGTCTCTTTGCGACGTGAATAATTGTTGAATTTTCGGGAGTATTCGCTGTTATTGATTGTTTGGATATTGTGAAAACGATTAATCAAACTCTTTAAGTAATTTGATGAAAATTTTTAATTTTCGGAGGTATTCTTACTTTTGATTCTATGTGTAATACTAGTTGCGGAAAACTAGTGACAAACCTCTTTACTCAATTTTCAGTCATTATTATAAGTGAAGGTAGTGAAGGTAGTTCCTGCTGACACCCGGACGCTTCCGTCGAAGTTCGGATAAAGTTATTCCTACCTGGAGCTGCGAAGGTTTTTCGTGGATCAAAAGGGTGTGTCGCAAAATCTCGGTTTATTGCTATTGGTTTATTGCTATGGGTTTCAGTAAAAAAAGGCTCATCGCATTGAAAAAACATCAGAAAATTAATTACGTCATGAGAGCTCGTTTAAATGTGAAAAAAAAGTATTTGATCCAAAAATAATTGCATAAATATCCGTGATTTTTTTTGGTACGCGTCTAGATATATAGAATTGGTTACATATATAAAGGTTTACATTGGGAAGTTATGATTATTATGAAGTAAAATACATTAAAAGAACAAGATGAAGAGGCTTACTTGAAATTAATTTACAAACATTATTTTCCGTGTACTATCGAAACAGACACACCAACTTCATTATAAATAGACGCCGACTCATGAATGTTCATCAGATAGTGTACGAAGTCTCGGTGAATTCAGGGGCACACACATTAGAATTCGAATATGGACGAAGTAAAAATGAATTTATATAATATTCTTAACAACATGTTATATGAAAATAGTACTATGAACGAAACAACAACTGTAGAAATGTTATGAAATTACTAGAAACAAATCAGCATTCAAGAAAAAACTCGCATTAATAGTCAATTATCATCATATAAGATTCATTGAAAAAAATGCACACCTTCAAGAAGGCGGACGGATAGTTTGAATACCATTATTCTCTGTATCAACATGAACTCTGTCCCAAGCTCCTAATTCTCCTAACTTCTATTAATATATTTATCAACAAAAGTTATTAGAATCCCAAATTATTTTAAGGTTCAAAAAGCTTATTGAATTGTTCTCTTCGGTGGTATAAATTACAGTATATCCCATTCAATAATTAAAAATGAATCCTCAAAAAAGCGTGTATAAATTAGAATTTCCAAGTCATTTTTTGAAAAGTTGTGAGATTACTATTTCAGACAATATGGCCTATATGGGAGATCTCATAGGAGTTCTGAAAGATTGTTTATAAGGAACACCATCACATTTGATAATGATAGAATTTAATATATCTAAAAGAACTTTTTTTAATTCATCTAAGGGTATATCAGGATAAAGATTTATAAAATATTATCTGTCTTCTATGGTATTCAAAACCAATTCAGAAGCAATGTCTAAGTAAACAATCTGGTTTAAGTATTTTGGGTAGACTATTAATCAGATGGAACAATTTATCAGTCCCAGTGATCATGATCTCTTTATTGTTTTTAATGAAGAAGTTACTGAATTAAATATTTTTATAAATAATCTTATCAGAATCTACAATTCGTTTAGTTTTTTTCTGAATCAATTACAAGCCAGAGAAGCTGATCATAAAAAAGAGGATTTCATACAAGTCTTGTAGTGGTCATATTTAATAGAATTTGATAAAAAGTATATTGATACAAGTGTGCATGATTTTTACATGGGCAGGATTTTATAGAAAGGTCTATAAAATGTGCTGATATATGTAAAATATAATTTAAATTATATACTGGCTCAAAAGATGATTAAATGTTTTAAAGTGTCATAAAAAACTGTTTCCTAATTAACGCTTATGTTATCAAATTTTATTTAAGCTATAGGTACCTTGATTATGTGCATGTTCTTTATCCCTCCCAAAATTTGCCAGAAGGTCCATTGTTTTGGGCGGCAAACAGGATGATATTTCTGTGAAAAAACGAAAAACATTCTTGAGTTTGTAATGATAAAAATGCATTCAAAAAGTGTCCAGAGTGCAAAAGATTTGATAGAATTCTGATAAAAAGCTTATCATAAAAATATCAGATTTGTCGACAGATAGAATTTTATAGTAATTACGACGCAGAAATAGTTAATTGCGGAGAACATAAGAAAGTTTTAAAAATTAGAAATCTGTTATAGTATTATATTCACCCATCGAATTAAGGATAACAAATACGGTAGGCACCAGATTATGAACGACCCTCATTTTTTTCAATTAAAATGAAAACTGATTTGGAAGATGATAGAGAATTTGGCTAACAATATATCTGATTAAAATTCTTTTACTTTATTATATAAAATTAATTCTATATAAAATAGAAAAGGAGCCCCGGTATTACGATAAGTGGCTTTTCGGTCCGTGAGAAGGCTTTAGTAATGTACAACGAACTTGTAAAACGAAATAAAAAAAGCCAAAACAAAATGAAAAATAATTCGACAGAGTATCTTAAGGAAAATTTGTAAGAAAATGCTAAAAGCTTTAAAATTGAAGTTGGATGCGAAAAAATTTAAAGTTTTACCAAATTTAAGACCCATGATTGGATCCGAGATATTATACTGATTGTAGAAGATTTTGCTACAGACACTGAATCAGCTGATGACAAAAATGCGTATCTGGGTCAATGAACATAAAGGGTTACGACCGTGAACTGAGCTAACGCTACCGGAGCACACAAAATTTTTCTTCGCAAGGTGGGAAAACATGCCTAATCAAGAAGTTTTGGAACTACAAAGGTTGAATTTCTAATAAACTACGCGAGCCAAAGTAGATCGTGGATGACTCGCGATAATTTCTTCCCCATTTTAACATTTTTCAATACTGCTGAAAAAGCAATTAATATTACCTTTTGAACTGGCATTGCCTTTTGAACTGAAAAAATTATTTTCCGTTTTGCTACATTTTTTACTTTGTCTTTTGTTTCACTATTTGCTTTGCCCTAGGTGACTTAGCAAATTGTTTTCTCGTAATTTCCCTAGTTGATTTGAAATTTCACTCGTTAGGGTCGTTGAATAAATGAAAACTGATTTTAATAGGGAAAAAGCTTCAGGATAAAAAACCCTAATTTATTGAATTCAAAAATGAATAGGTACATGAAGATCTATTTACAAAGCATAAATCGACAAAACGAACGAACTGGCCGCGTTGAAGTCACACACACATCTTGACGCGTCGGTTGGTATTTTTGTAGATTTTTTATTGCTCGATGATTGTAAGAACGATTTGACGACGAGGCCGTGGTTTGCGACTAGGCAGTTGATAAGATTTCGTTGAAGTCGAGAATGGATGCGAGGGAGCTCCGCCGCACCGTGATTTGTCTTAGAAAAAAACGATTTCTTGAACGACCCGAACCTGACGAAAAAACGAGGATGATTGACTAGCGCCTGAGCAGTTCCGGATGCTCGCGCATGCGTACGCGTTCAACCTTCAGGCAGATTCACATTATGACCTAAAGCCCGATTCACGACCGTTCGAGTTTCTATGTTGTGACGGAACACTTTGTGCCTCTCGTTTGAAACTCAAGAGCAATATCAATTCAATAACTTTAATTATTTTTATTTTTATTTAATTTTCAATATTAATTAAAAAATAATAGATTTTATAAATCTGTTGAACGAAAACCAATTTGAAGAGAAATATCTTATTCATTCCCTGCTAAGTATTTCATTACTTACAACTTTAATGCATAGCAATATGTAAAATTGTACTTTTCGAAAATATTTTCGTTTTTAATGCTATTTTCTTTCCGACAGTTATAAAAAGTCAATTTGTTTAGCAGAAAATTTTGTTAAATAGTAGAAAACCGTTTTCATGAAAGCTGTAAACAATGTACCTGAAATAAGAATTTCCAAATGTTAGAAAAATGCAGCAACTTGCTCTAGAATTCATTCGAAGGAGGACGCCAAGGCATGGTATCAAAATGAGGTAAAACTGCAGACTTGAAAAACTCTCACAGACAAGGACATTGCAGACAAAGCGTTTTATGTTAAAATTGATGACCACCAATGTTTAAAGGAAGATGTAAAAAAAGATAACAAATTTAAAACCTTCGCACCAGAAAAAAATAAAAGAATAACAAAACCTCTTTAATAAGGCTTTCAATCGATTCCCCAACAATAAAACTTGAGAGTACATCAATTCGTATATAAAAAAAGTTTTAGATTGTCTATATTTTGACATGGCATTTGTTAATAAAAAATCATCTAGGACAACTATTCTGCACATTTTTCTTAAAACTATTGCAAAACCTATACGTACCATTCTGTCGGCCAAACAAGAAAAGCAAGACCCTACAGTCCCGCAAGAAAAGTTCCCGTTATAGAGGACAAGGTGGTCCAAGGGGAAAGAGAGTGGCACTACTAGGTCAGCCGAGCAACTCTAAAACAACGCAGGAGTGTATGGAAAATAGTGGGTAGTGCCATTGACGGTTAATCGTGTCGTCTTCTTTTGTCATTTTCAGTCAGTGGAAAAATGTCGCAGAAAATGCACTTCAGTTCACTTTTAGATTTTAACAGCTTTTAAAATAAGGATATGAATTGTTATCAATTTTAATTATAATACCATTCACTTTACAATGCGTAATTCGAAAATATTTTAATTTAAAAATGTTCCATCTTAAATTTTTATTTTCAAGCTGAAATTTTTAATTATAGGAATTTAAAAATAAAAAATTCAGAGTTCTACTTTGGGTTCTTTCGTCTGTAGTTTATTTTTTATTGCTTGAAATGGAAAAATGTTTAGTCTTCAAGTCCTAATTTTTTTATACATACTTAAAAATTGGTACTTTTATCAATTTTGATTTTCGAGCACAAACATTTTTACATACGTTATGACGTCATAAAACCAAAATGGCAAAAATACACAAAAAAACATTTTTAAGACGAAACTCTGATAGAAATAATTTACACGACCCTGATTGTTTATGGTGCGGCGAGTCCCGATATTGTACGGAGAAGATAAAGGCTACCCCCAAAATGGCTAACATAGCGGGACTGCCGTGTAACTACATTGGAATGAGTCCCTGTCAATCTAACCGAAATTGGGATGGCGGAGGACTCATCCAAAATATAATTACGACTTTTCTTGTTTGGACGGCCGCATCAATAATGCTGTATGTTTTCTCAAAACTCTCTTCTTCCATTATCACAACAATCTTTACAAATAAAAACTATCAATGAACAGCATTTTTTTATATTATTTTTAAATTGATCTTGGACGCAACTTCTGACTTTGATAAACATCCTGAACAGTCGAATAAGCACATTTCAACATTTTTTCTAGTAAGAAGAGTGTAAATTGGTTCGAAATAAAAACACAAGTATTAAAATTATAAACAAAAATAACCAAGCAAGTTCCTAAAATATAATATATAGTATTATTTTCACCAATAGAATAAAAGATGACCACCAATGTGTAGACTAGAATATAGAAGATTCCCATATTTTGGATATAAGAGAAAAATTAATAACTTGTCAATAAGGAATTTAGTTAAAAGTAAATCTAAAGAATATTCTCGTGTTTTGGTGAAATTTATATATATTATCTGAATCGTTACTTCGCTGATTATAGGCGTCAAACCTCTCCTTCTGAGATACTTATATTTACATTTCATAAATCAGTCCTAATGAAGAAATATGATTGCCTTAATCACATCTACTGTGAGGAAAATAAAGCGATACTTTTAAAAAGTATTTCGATAAAAATCAGAGTCTAAACCAAATATTTTTTAATGAAGCCCAAGCATCATCCTATTTTAAATAATATTTAAATATTAAATACCATATAGACTCTAGTCGTTTTAAATTAATTTTAAAAATTCAATCCAACTAAACACAATTTAAATTTATCTTCTGATTTAAAGGCAGTAAACATCCACCCATAACAATTCTTTGACAATATTCAGGATGATCAACCATCCCGACAATCTACCAGTAGTAGGAGAATTGAACCTAAGTTGAATAATTAAGATAAAACCATGAAATGCTTTGTTTGGAACTGAAATTGAAACCATTTTAAATGAGAAGCACCTATTATACAAGAATTGTATGCTACGAATTATCAAATTTGTTCCTTCTTACATTAACATGTTCTGCACTTTGTTTTCACTTTCTGTTTCCACTATATCCCTTCCCTTATCTCGCTGCCAATCTAAATTCTGCTAGTATGGTACGTCTTCTCTCGCTTTTACCCTTTTTCAAATTCTTGAAAACTCTTTCCTTTTTTATCATCCAGTACCAATAATTATATTTTAATTCCTCAATCATACTCATCTTTTTATTAATACTCTGTTCCTATTTTTATCTTCAATTCTTCGGATACTCTGGTACTTTTTTCTATATCTCTAGTTCTCAATTTATCCATTTGCGTTTCTTCTCTCAACAAACATCCAGGCGTCCCTTAGTGGGATCGAAATGCGGCGACTGGCCAAAAGTATAAAATGTTCATAAAATGGGCCAAATTATGTTACTCGGAGGTTTTTAGGGTCGCTGATTACGAATCTGATGTACATAAATAAAAATTTCGTTAGGAGATGTGAGTCAGATAGGATAAGTGAGCGTCGAAGAAGGACTTACATCGTTTTTAAACGTAACCACCTTTGAGCATAGTCTTTTCTCAAAATCTTGATATATTTATCACAGGATTCTTGCACATTATCTGACTTTTGTCCTATGGGTAACAATCACGAAGTTATTATTTGTGCCACATGAACAAAAATTTTACGTACAGATGTTATGTAGTAATGCCATGGCTATAGCTATACACAGTCTCCATCTATCTGCAAAGCGTAATTTTCGAAGCTGATTGAATTAATATCATTACCACTTGAAATCGCTCGCAAGATAACGCGGAATCTCTTCATCAAATTTTTTGAGCAATGTTCTAATCTGAAGTACATATGAATAAATTTTTGCATGCTTTTTTACGCGTCTCTACCTTTCTTAACTTCACTACCACTAGCTTGTTATTTCTTGTACCTAGTCTATATGATACATGCAGACTACATTCGAAACATCTAATCCAGGCATGCAATTTAGATAATCTCTATTTTAAATTGTCATCTACCATCTAACCAACTTTCTCTCCTATTCACCATCGTTCCTTCTTCATTGCTGTTTCTTCTTGTTTCTCTTCTTTTCTCTCTTACCCAACACCGCCCTCACTCATGCTCCTGCTCTTTTTCCCCCTCTTTCATGCCACAATACCTCCATACTTATCCCACTTCTATTTCACTCTTCACACTTATCCATCGAGTGCTCCACTTTTTCACCTCCCTTCCCGCACAATTTACACATTCACTTCTCTCTAGAAATCCAGAATCTATTAAAATCTTCCATGCATCTGCATCTCATCCTCGCTATAAGCTCCTCAATTTCTTTCTCTGCTTTCTCACACACATTTTCTCAATTCGTTCAAAAATAGTTTTCTTGTTCAAACTGTACATTCCCACTCCATCTTCTGCTCTCTTTTTCCCACCAACACTCGCTAAACAGCTTACTTCCTCCTGTTACAAAAATTTCTCTTTACATTTACACTCTCGAATTCCCATTATAATTTCTAAACTTTTTCTCCTTTTTTCCGTCCCGACGAAATAATTAGGCATATTCCTAGTCAACACCAGCGTTGAATTCACATCTCTCTCTCATATTCCCTTTAGATCGTCTCTTTCATTCGATTCCCAAACCTTCAATACATAAAATAAGAAACTTATCATTAGCGACTTTACCAATTTTAATCTGTTTGTAAAATCATCTACGAAAAAATTGTTTCCCAGGCAAATACGTGCCGCATCACTAAGTTTACCCTGCTCACTCTCTTGTATATTACCATCCACTTCCACGTTTCTTTGAAAAAGAAAGGCAAGGTACTCAAGCTCTTTCACGTCCTGCACCTTATTCCCCTTTCACTTCCACTCACCTCTTTCAACCTTTCCACTTTCCTTCCCGAAAATCATTACCTTTGACTTTTCTGCATTGAAATATAAGCTAGTCTGATAAAGGTATCTTCTCACTCTTTATCCCCCAACTCACTAAAGAAAACGCGCCCTTAAGATCCACAACACATGCTTACCATTTTTCGCTTATTTTTTATACACCACGTGTTGAAAAACGTAAAGGCTATTGATAGTGCTCTTGCCCTCCATAAAGCCCACCTGCGTCGCCGTCAAGATTCATTTCCCCTCGACAACCTTCCGCAACCTCTTGCCTAAAAGAATCTCACATACTTTCTACGCCGTATTTATTAGCGAAATATCTCTGTGCACAATCATATACATACACGTTATCCCTCCTACCTATATTTCACTTATTTGCATGCCCTTTTACCCTCCCTTTTTATGATCTCCTTCCTCTAATCCATCCATAACCCCAGTTATAATTCCCCCACTAGCCCTTTCTGTATTTTTTAGTCTAACCGTCTCATGGAGCATCTACCTATGCCCTATTGGTAATTTGGCTCTATTCTAATCTATTCCTTCCTCTTAACTAATGCCTGTACAGGACCTTTACCACTCACCCAACCTGCTTTACAAGCACTCCCTACCTCAAACAAGCAAATTTGCTGGCGCGCCCTTCAACATTTCTCTGTTCTCGTCCCGTACCTACATTTTGTCATCTCCAAGAACAAATTTGCAACAACGTTATCTTTTCTCTCCTCCAGCCTAATGTTCACTACTACTCTATGCTCTATAGAAGAGTTTCTGTACTTCCCTTACTTTCCCGCTTTTTAGCTTCAATCCTCTTATCAGAATATTATTTCTCCTGTCCGCCTTCCTTTTTTCTAAATTCTCAACTCCATTTTCCTTATCCTTTTCCTATCAGCTCTCTACTCCTTTTTATTTGTACGCTCTCCCACCTTTTCTTATATTATATTTTCTACCTTATTCGAAATACCTTTCTTCTCGTCCTCTACCCTACTCCCCAGTTACCTACTTCTATTCTTGACCTGTCCATCACCTTCTCAAGACTTTTGCCGCCTGTTCCTTTTATATCATCTCTCCTTTTATCTGCTTCATTTTAACTTCTTCTTTCTTCCTTACTGACACTATCTTTGTTTTTAATCCTTCTACTTCCTCCCTCAGCTCTGTTGCTTCCTTTTCCTATTTCTCATCTCTGACAGGTTCCCTCGATATATTTCATATGCGCTATAGCCACTCCCCCCACTAACGTCTTTCCTCAGTCCCCTGATCACGCTTATTATCACTCCGAATTTTTTAGGACCCCGGGTGACCTCCCTTCAACTTGCGCTAGATACTGTCTTCCTCGCATTCTCGCTTCCTTCGTTCCGCTTTTTTATTCTCTATTTTGTGCCGCTCGATACCGGGCAACGAAAAGTTGCCCAACGTGGCGTGTAAAATTTCTCTTTCGTTGGTAACTGGTACCGCTTCATGCACTAGTACCTTCTGCAATCACAGGTGTCTCTCAAGCCTGTTGGCATTTACTGCTCCAAATTCCACCCTCACAACTCATGTGGACAGACTTTTCTATCCCCTTATATACCCCAACATAACATTAATTAACCTTGTCCCCATTAAAGGCCCAGACTCCTCACCACAAACTTCACCGATCCCTTGTCAAAAAAACCTCACTTTCCCTATTTGACCAAATCCCATCCCACAACTAAGATGAAGGCTTATCACACTATCACACTCAAGTCACACTTCCCACATTACCTCAGTAAAATACTATCACTACCTGTTCGCGAAGACGTTCTCACTACCGCTACCAATAACAGTTATTTTTTCAATTTTACGATTGGGTTTCTCTTCGAAGTTTCTTTACATTCTCATCAGAGAAGGTATTAGAATTATATCAAATCTGCCCCCCCCCCCGTCTTTATCAAATGCTTTTTCTGCCTGTAAGTATGACTATGTATGTATGTATGTATGTATGTATGTATGTATGTATGTATGTATGTATGTATGTATGTATGTATGTATGTATGTATATATGAATGTATGTATGTATGTATGTATGTATGTATGTATGTATGCATGTATCAATGTATGTATGTATGTATGTATGCATATATGAATGTATGTATGTATGTATGTATGTATGTATGTATGTATGTATGTATGTATGTATGTATGTACGTCTGGCTGTGAACACGATAACTTTTGAAAACTTCAGCCTATTAGATACGAAAAAAGATACGAAAAAAATTAGGTACGCGAAAAGTCAAATTTTCAAAAACTATTTACCCAAAAATAATCTGTGGATTTTCTGTGAATCAATTTTTTACAGGATACGTAGTTTTTGTGTTATTCTTAAAAATAACATTAAAAATAAAAGAGATGCAATTTTTGGACAAACGACATAAAATACGAAGAAAATAATACGACAAAAGTTATTCACCTGAGAAAGAGCTACAAATTTTACATTAGTGTTTGACAAAATTTGAGTTAATTCCAAAAATGTTTAGTAGAGTTGAAGATATGCTAAAAGGATTTTAAGCATCAAAGCATTTATAGAAAAGCTTAATTTTTAAAGATTTTAAAAACGAAATTTAAAAGCTACAAAAGGATTTCAAATTGTTTCAAGGGAATAAATAAATTTTTTTGAAATTGCGGGAAAATTTCAGAAAATTAAAAGGCAATATTTCTTTATATCTTCCTCTCTTCCATTACATGATAAACTTATTAAAAATTAAAATAGATTAAATCACGAGGAGCATTCAGTATAGTGAACCGCGGTTTTAAACCTATTCTCTAATGAGATATTTAAAATTACAATTTTTTATCATTATGACCCGTTACGCAATAGGTGATTCTGCTTAAGTATAACTGCCTTTTCCCTACTGCAATTTACTTGAAATAAATCCACACAAAATGTCCTAAAGAGATATCATTTATACTATATTCAAATTTATAGTGTAGAAAAATTAACTAAGAAAGAAAACATTTATTTCAATGAGCCTCGCTCATATTGAGAAAGCACAGAGATACCTAACTCAAATTGAATCTTCATTAATACACATTTAAATCTGATATTTGAATGAATTTGAAAAAGAACAATTAAGAAAGCTTAACAGGGTTCTTTTAAGAGGTAACCACAGTCCTTCCCTTAGAGTTGGTGCTCTACTGATCCATCAAAAAAAGAACAAAAAGGAAAACTTAACAGGGTTGTTTTAAGAGCTAACCACAGTCCTTCCCTTAGAGTTTGTGCTCTACTAATCCATCAAAAAAAGAACAGAAAGGAAAACTTAACAGGGTTGTTTTAAGAGCTAACCACAGTCCTTCCCTTAGAGTTGGTGCTCTACCGACGCATCGAAAAAAGAACAAAAAGGAAAACTTAACAGGGTTGTTTTAAGAGGTAACCAAAGTCCTTCCCTTAAAGTTGGTGCTCTACCGACGCATCGAAAAAAGAACAATTAAGAAAACCTAACAGGGTTTCTTTTAAGAGGTAACCACAGTCATTCCCTTAGAGTTGGTGCTCTACCGACGCATCGAAAAATGAATAAAAAGGAAAACTTAACAGGGTTGTTTTACGAGGTAACCAAAGACCTTCCCTTAAAGTTGGTGCTCTACCGACGCATCGAAAAAAGAACAATTAAGAAAACCTAACAGGGTTTCTTTTAAGAGGTAACCACAGTCATTCCCTTAGA
>NC_046664.1:4069077-4079880 GCF_010883055.1 Belonocnema kinseyi | reverse complement strand
AACGAAAAAAGAACAAAAAGGAAAACTTAACAGGGTTGTTTTAAGAGGTAACCAAAGTCCTTCCCTTAAAGTTGGTGCTCTACCGACGCATCGAAAAAAGAATAGACTTTCTCGTCGGAAGCGGCTATTTAACAGCTCACCCCTCTGGTAGCCAGGTAGGTTCCAACTAAGGTGCTACCAGTGCGCTGCAGTGCTGGTGACGACTTTTCAAGGATTTGCCGCTAATTACTTACTATCTCATTAAATTCTATCACTTCCTTATCGATTAGCGATACGCTACATTCCTCAAAGATGGAACTCCTTAGTACGTCCACACAAAAAAACTTCACAAAGACTGCAAGGGAATTGAAACATTAGCAATCAGCGTCGCCTAAGCAAGTTTGCAACTGGAATACATTATATAATCTACTACACCGCATTTACAACATTTACAGTCGGGTGTATTCATCTGCATCATTTTTGATAGTATTTATTGATTTAAAATATACCCGCGCTGTTACGTGCATGCGCAGTTGAAAATAACTGGTCTTGTACATACAATACACGACCGTTAGAATAGGTGGAAGTTTAGTTTATTTATTGACATCTTATCACATGATAGATAAGGATAAAAAATAGAGGCGATAAAAATAAAATATTCTGAGAAATTTCTGCTTTATTATTTTCAAGCTAGCCTTTGCTGAGGTAATCAAACTTTTTTCCTTGGATTGAATTATAAAATATAAACAAGAATTTTTGAGAAAGACAAACTCGATGCCTGTAAACGACGAAATTACGAACAATTTAACATCTATGACGTATAGTTTAATAAAACACAAAAATATGAATATGATACATTCTTAACCAAATTCTTTATTAGCATACAAAGCAGTTTGCCCTTTAATTGTAAAAAATGAGGGTCGTTTATAGTTTGGTCATTGCCGCGATGTTCATCCTTAATTCTATTGGCGAATATAATACTATAATAATATAATATATATGATTTTAAAACTTTTTGATACGCTTCGCAAGTAAGGATTTCTGCATTGCAATCTACTTTTGAATCTATATAATTCAATCAAGCGATAATTTTAGTCAATAATTTTACAATATTCTATTCGTAAAGAAATATTCTATTTTTTCATGAAAATTTCCTTATTTAAACTTTGTAAAATCTTTTCTATCTAGAATTTATGTTGGAATTTACAAAGTTTTTGATATTTTTTGGTTTATGCTCTCCTGATCAAAGAATGATTATGGCCAAAAATCAAATTACAAATAGCTTTTGCGCTACGACAAATTGAAAGTCAGAGTTTGATACATATTTTTAAGAGTAGAGTGGAATATATCAGTGATAAGCTCTAAGCATTCGGGCGATGTGCTGAGCATTTAGGCATCGCTCAGAGCATTCATATAAGTTCATGCTATCGAGCTTTAAATGCGAAATTAGATTTTTAATATGAAGATACGTTTTTTTTATGAATTGGAGATAAAAATAGCTAATTCACAAGCGAATGAAAAACGTTACTTTCGTTTTAAAGATTGCATTCTAAATGCGCTTATCACTTTCAACGCGATTACATCGCAATGCCACAGGCAAAAAAACAATTTGTGATATATTTTACTCCACAGGTAAAAATTTGTAGCAAAATCTGACTTTTAAATCGTCGTAGTGCAAAAACTGTTCAGAAGTTTCAATAATTTCTTAAACCAGTATATACTATAAATTACATTTAACATTTTAGCACATTTGATAAACCTTTCTATCAAATTATGTCTATGTAGAAATGCTGTATTTTTTTATCAATATATTTTTATCAAATTCTATCACATGTTACTACTACGAGACTAGTATGAAATCTTCTACTTTTTTATTATCAGCTCCTCTGAGTTATAATTGCTTGAAAAAGCAAATAATTGTGTAATTGTAATTGTAAGCCATTTTGGGTAAATAAACACAGGATGTTTAAATATTTTCAGAATTTTGCTTGAATTGACCTACATTAGGGCGTGTCACAAAAACGAAATGTTGTTTGCTCGAAGTTACAATTGGACCAGTAACAGATGTCGCTCTTCATGCGTTTATAAAAGGGATCCCAGATCAAATATCTACCTTCGAAAATTCCAGAAACCACAATGACCTCCTGGAGGCTCTTGACCATGCCCTGCACATCGATTTGGATTGACAGCCACATCTATTTGATTAGGAATTGTTTTCTATAAAGCAGCTGAAATAATTGAACATTATAAGAATTGATTTAATTTTAATCGTATAATGGAAATTATTTAAAACTGTAGAAATCGACTGGCTTCAATTCCGCAAAATTTAATTAATTTATATTCTTCAATTGTTATTAATATCGCATGATTGGTAAAAAATATATCCACGCCAGTCCGCCGCTATAATTAAGATAAAAAATTTCTTTGACAGTAAAAATTGAGAAAGTGATGAGTTGAACTTGGAAAGTAGTGCAACTGCCACCGTGCAATTAAGTTAAAGAACTCGCTCTACGTCTGTGATTTAAGAACTCATTTCATCTCTGTTGCAAGAATTACCCACAAGGGTTACGAAGTAACTTTTAGGACATCTTAAAAAAAAAGATTTCAAGAATGTCAAGTTATAGAGAAAGCCACATATTTCACAACATTCGTTGCTGATGCCACGCTACGCTGTATTGTTAAATTTCTCAAAAGTAAATATGGAATTTCAAAGTCTTTTAAGAGTTACTCAATGATCGTTAAAAAGCAGACGAAAATAAAAGTAAAATTTCTTATATCTGATAACGGTACTAAGTAGTGAAATCGCAATTTATATCCATATCTTGAAAAGTGTGATAATAGAAGATTTACGATTCCACATGCTCTGCAAAAAATAGAGATAGCAATTTTTCTCTTAATTCATTCAAACTTTTCTCCATCTCCTCCAGAAAATCACCTGGAAAATATAAAATTGCAAGTTCGTGCATGCAATTATATGTTCTAGGCTACTCTTATGAATACAAAGGTAACAGGGTCTAGGTGAGCCACGAGAATTTCATCAAAACACTTCTTCCAAAGTAGTAGCATAAAGTATTCTTTTCTGCCGAAAATGTAAAGGAAAAATATTGCGATAATTCTGCTGAAGAGAAAAGATGGAAATAGAGATTAAACCAACTAAGTGTAGAGTCGACAATCAAATTCAAAATAAAGAGAAAGACGATTATAACAGGATAAAGAGTTCCGTGGATTTGAAGAAAACATCAGAGAAGAAGGTGTCGCCAGAATTTTTAGAAGAGATGTTGCCCAAAATAGTCAGAAAGGACAAGTTGCAATCAGAAAAATTCAATCTCGAAACAGGTTAGTTGACAGAGATAAGAAAGTCGACTATGAACTGCTAAGCCTTGGATTGGAACCACGAAATGCATACATCTATTTTCACATTGTGGAATATGGATGCAAGCTGATAATTGTAGTAATTCACCTTGATAGAGTTCTGTTAATATCGAGTTACATTAACTGGTTGCCTGACTTGAAACGATTGCTTAAAGGAAGATTTACGTAAAAGACCTTTGAAAAGTAAAATAATGCCTTGGGATGGAATTCCATCAAGCGGATTGGATTTTTTAAACCTCTGAAAGTGGATTCATTAAATATATTCTAAAGAAATTTTGGTTGGGAAACTCGAAACCAGCAGTAAACACTATTGAAACTTTCACCCAAATTAAAAACATATGCGCAATTGTTAACTGAGGAAAATGAAGTTCACAATTCCAAAGAGCACATAGGGAGTCTATTATACTTGGCTGTTGGAACGAGGCCGTCCGACCAATTATTTGAGCCAATTCAATAATTCCAATAGAAGAGATCACTTGAATGCGGCTAAAATTAACGTAGGTATGGTAGCGCTGTCGAGTACAATAATAATAGCCTTCTTGAATCGGGACATCTAAGAAGGCATTTTCATGTAGGTTCGAGAATATTTAGAAGGGATGTTTTCCCGAATAGAAAGGAAAAGTTGCAATCAAAAAATGCAAACTAAAAGTAAAATCAAGTAGGGAAGCAGAATGTATAGGTTTAGCGGATGCTACGAAGGAAGCAGCTTATCTGTTTAGTTTTGTGAAAGAAATTGATTCGGGAAAGCGGACAGTCATCCCAATGTATAATGATAACCAAACAGCATAGAAGCTTGCTAAAGACCTGGTGTTCCTCTTAAGAAACTAGCACATTGAAATTCGTCATCACTGCATAAGGGAGGCCTTTTAATAAAGGCTGATAATTTCACAGAGATTTTGGCAGCTCTGAGGAATCAAAATTATCAGATTTATTTTGGAATGAATCCTTTTACTGAAAGCAAATAAAAAATGCGCGTGAATCGTTTGTTTTTGTAAAACAAATTAGGCGCAGTATTCACTCAAATATTATTATTCAATCCAAAACACTTTATATGAGTTACAGAAATATACAAGAATGCATTTGTTATAATCGAATAAGTACCCGAAAATTTTTTCGTGGGTACTGTAATTTTCAAAATTAATTATATGTTTATTTTTACAGAAATATTAGTAGGTATGCCGCCTAAAGAAAGGGACTTTCTGACCAATTTTGGGATGAGTAGTGAACATGCGGATCATCAAGGTGACCTTTGCACAAATAAAAATTAATAGGAAGTGTTATTTGATAAACAGTTAAATACTAATGTTTTAAAAAATGTTTTAAAAAAACATTTTTATTAAAATTATACCCTACCGGAATTTTATTGTTCTAGCCATTACATTTTTGGTAGGCTTAGTCCCTTTTATTTCTGCGGATGAAACCCTTGACAAAATTATAAAAAAATCAACATAAGCCTATAATGATTTCCTTATAATATACTTTCTATAACTTTTTCGCTATAACCGAAAATTTAATTTAAATAAGCCTATGTATAAATAAGCCCATTTCGTTTTTAAAAATTTCATTTTCTGCGGAAAAGTCAACTATTTCGTGGAAATTCATTATTTTCAGCTTGAAAGTCAATCATTTGGTTAAAAATTCGATTACTTTGTTAAAAATTAAAGTATTTTGTTTGAAGTTTTTTTTTCTTTTCTACAAAATTTAATTATTTTAGTAGAAAATTCATATATTTAATTGAAAATTTCACTGTTTTGTTGAAAATTCGTTTTTTGTTAAAGAATAATTTTTTAACTAAAAACATTATTATTGTATTTTTGATTGTATACTTATTATATACATTTTTTGTTGAGAACATATATTTTTGCTTGAAAATTCAAGTTTCTTTTTTTCGTTAAACTGTAATATTTTAACGAGAAATTCAACTATTTTATTATTGATTGAGAATTTGTTATATAGATGTTTTCATAAGAATTACTCTCTTTTTTGCTTGAAAATTCAGCTGCTTTTTCGTACAATGGGCAGGATAGACGTACATACGTCATCACCGAAACTTTTTTCAGGCTTCAAGAGGATTCAAAACGCAAAGATCCGTTCAAAAGCTCAGGTGTAAAATTTCAGATAAAGCTAATATTTGTTCAAATCATAAATGATAAGAATGTACAAGAGCACGGTAATTGTGTTAAAAATAATCGTAAAATTTTGATGCCAATATATCGCGTGCGAATCTTAAGAAAAAAATCAAATATTTATTTAATGTTGCTCTAATGGATTGTAAATATCTCAGAACGATAATGGATGAAATAACAGCTATACGATACACATGGTATTTCTTTTATCTTGAGGCATCAAAATAGTGTGAAACACTTCAATAGCCCTCTTTTCTGTAGCCCTGCCGAGAATTGATGCCGCACCGCTGATAGGTGTAAAGGCCAATTCAGACTAGCCGTTCTCGGTTGCGGTTCGCGGGTCCGGTTGGACTCTTGACCAATCAGCGCGTACTCGGTCCCGGTTCGGTTTGAGCCCACGAGGCCTGTCAGCTGATTTTCGAGCTTGCTGCACGTCACCCACTTTACTTTAATCTATGAACCGCGCATGCGTGAGAATGACAATCGTGTAAGCTGAATCGGCGCAGTATGATCTGCACCGGTCAACTGAGAACCGGTGAACCGCAAACGAGAACGGCTAGTCTGAATTGGCCTTAACAGGAGCTGCGCAGGGTGCGCGGGAACTGCGGTTGTCACTCAGGTGTGAACAAACAAAAGCAGAGCGGGCTACAATGAGTTAGTTCCTAACCACCGTCGACCCCAAAATCGGCGCTATAGAAGAATTTTAAACGGGGAAAGCGAAACCACAAACATTAACCATGCACCCCATCCCCTGGGGCCGGGGCGAGAAATTCATTTTCAAAATTCCCTTATTTTTTCTTGACTAACTTTATGTTTTCCTTGATCATTAACACTCAAAATACTAGAATTTTAGTCTTGTAATACTTCTCACTTAGAATCTTTTATAAACGGAATATGACCTTTTTTAAATGCGACTTTAAAATATTCAAATTTATTAATTTACTTTAAAGAAAAAAATATCTTTTTTACTATAAAAAGTGGGTCTTTAACAAAGCACTGGAATTTACAAACAAAATAATTAAATTATTTACATCATAGTTGAACTTTCAAACTACAAAGATAAACTACCAACAAAAAAGTGTCATTGTTTATATGTAAATAAAAAAAGATAAAATTTACAACAAATAAAGATTTTGTACTCAAGTAAGAAATAAAAGTTTGTCAAAATTGTTGAACCTTCAAGCCAAAAAACGAATTTTCTATTCAAAAATTCAATCTTCAAATAATAAATATGACTTTTCAGAGAAAAATTTTTACTAAAGCCGAAGAATTTTTAATAAGGACAAGCAATTTTTTAAAACAGTTCAACTTACATCCAGAAAGGATTTCAATTTATTCTTCGACACCACAATATAAATATCAGACAAAAAGTAAATTTTCTATGAAATAGTCAAAATTGTAAAAAAAACTAGAATACTTTACCAAAAAGCATAAATATTTAACCGGCTATTTTAATTTTTAAACAAACAGTGGCATCTTTATCCAAAAAATATATAATTTCGTTTAAAACAGATGAACTTTCAATTTAAAAAGAAAGTGTCAACAAAATAGTTAAATTTTCATCCTGAAAAGATTTCAGTTATCTTTTTAACACTTAAATATTGAATTTAAACAAAAAGGAGATTTTTTGCGAAATCGTTAAATTTTCTACAAAATAACAGAACTTTTAAGCAAAAACTATGACTTTTCAACAAAATTGTTGATTCTTCAACCAAACTCTTGCATTTTTAACCAAAAAAGATCAATATTCTACTAAAACAGGTGAATTTTTAAATAAAAAAGGCAAATTGAAAAAGACATAGTTGAATTTTTTTTAAAAAAATATTTAAATTGACTTTTAAACACAAACATATGAGTTTTAAACGAAATAAATTTTCTAGGAAATAAATGTTTTTTCAACAAAACAGTTGCATTTTTATCTAAGAAAGATGCAATATTTCTACTAAAAAAGATGAACTTTTAAATTCATAGGAAAAATTAGAAGAAATAGTTTTCATGCAAAAAGATTTCAGTTGACTTATCGGCAACAAAATATAAATTTTAAACAAAAGCCTAATGTGTAATAAAGAGTTTAATTTTAACCCAAAAAGAGGAATTCTTAACAGGACAGTTAATTTGGCAACCAAAAAGGGTGCGTTTTAGAAAAAAATTTAATTTTGAACCAATTAAAAAATTTACAAATAAAAAGTTAATATTCAGGAGAAAATTATTACGAATTTCCAAAAATTGCGTACATAAGTGAAGGATCCCATCCCCCTTCTATAACAAGTTAAATATTATATTGTTGGTCAAAAATTATTTTATTTTAAATTACAAATTAAACTATTGCGTAAAAAGTCAACTTTTTTGCTCATAAATCTTTTTTTCTAATCGAAAATTAACGGTTTTTGTTTTAAAAATTCTTTTTTATAGAAACTCCTTACTTGTACAGTAAAAGTTCTTCTTTTGGCAGAAATTTAATCATCTTTTTATTGAAAATTCATTTGAACCCCCTGCAGAAATTACTTTATTGCAATAAGGATTTTTAATATTTTTGCTCGAAAATTGTTTTGGATGTACTTTTTGATATCCTTTATAAAAGACAACTTGTTAATGTATATATATTTTAAATTATAACATATAAAAAAAATAGAAAAAATGACTTATTTGCAAATTAAACCCTTGTCGACTATTTTCTTGAAAACTTAACTATTTCGTAGAAAATTTACTTTTTGTTTAAAATTTATATTTTGGTGTGGAAAAATGAACTGAAATATTTTCTGGATGAAAGTTTTACTTATAAAAAAAATTTGATTTTTAATAGAAATTCATCTGTTTTAGTACAAAATTGATCTTTTTTGATACAAATGCAACTATTTGTTAGAGAATTGAACTATTTTGTTGAAATTTCATCCTTTTCGGTTAAAAAGATTCGTCTTTTTGGATTGAAAATTCAAATTTTGATGTTACCGAGTTAATTGGAATCTTTTTTGGATAAAAACTCAAATTTTTTTGTAAAAAAAATTCTGCTTTAATAAATTTCATATTTTTTTGTAAAAATGCCAATACTTGATAGAAAATTCAACAATTTTGTTAAAAAGTCATTACTTTTGGTTAAAAATTCGTCTTTTTGGATTAAAAATTCAATTGTTTTTGTACAAAATTATTTTTTGTTTAAAAATTCATAGTTTGCTCGGGAATACTCGAGTAAAATCTTTTTCAACAGAAAATTCGACTATTTTTCTGAAATTTTATCTTTTTGATTTAAAACTTCATCTGTTATAGAAGAAATTTCATTTTTTCTATGAAAATGAAACTTTTTGATTAAAAATCGTTCTTCTTTGCTTGATAATTCAACTAATTTTCTTGAAACTTTTCCTTGAATCGCTTTGTTCAGAAATTCCTTTTTTTGCTAAAGATTTATATTTTAAGTTGAAATGCTATCTCGTTGGTTAAAAGTTGAATTATCTTGTTGAAACTTAATCTTTTTTAATTAAAAATTGAACTACTTGGGGAAAAGTTAAACTACATTGTGAATTTTGTTATTTTGAAGGCTTATGTCTGGTTGAAAATTTAACTGTTTAGTAGAAAATACTTTTTTTTTTTGTTAAGAATTCATTTTTTAACAGAAAATGTAAACTTATCCATTTTTTGAAGAGATATTTTTTAGTTAAAAATTCACGTTTTTTTTCTGTAAAAAAATAATTTTTTATTTCGAAACTTCCTTTTTTTGCGTAAAATGCATCAGTTTCGTGAAAAATTAACGTTTGGTTTAACAGGTACATTTTTGTTTGAAAATTGAATTTGTGTAAAGAAAATTTGTATTCTGGTTTGAAGGGTCAATAATTTATATAAACTGTTATTTATCTTTTAAGTGAATATTCATTATTTGTTAGAAATACGTCTTTTTGGTTTTTAAGTTCTTTTTTTTGTTATTGTATAAATTTAATTGTTTTCGGATTAAAATATAATCCATGACACTTTTTCGTTCGCAATTTGTCTTTTGAGGTTGAATATCCAACTAATATGTTAAAAATTAAATTATTTTGTTGAAAATTCCAGTATTTTATTAAAGAGTCGTCTTGTAAAGTAGAAAACATATCTTTTTTTAAGAAACTAATACATTTGACAATTTTAAATTTGTATATATGTTACTTTTTTCTTTAAGTTTACTCTAATATTTTTCTTTATTTCGAATTAATCTCCTTTTGTTAAACATTAAATTATTTTGTTCGAAGTTGAGCTATTTTGATATAAAGCCATATTTTTTGGTTGAAATATAATTATTTTTATTTGAAAAGTTGACGAGAGTTTTATACTTTGAGCTTAACAGTTTGAAAATTAGGTAATTTAAAATTTTAAAGCAATTATAATTTGAAGATCTGAAATACTAAACTAAACAAGTTTTTAATTTCACTTGTAAATATCATTTAGTAAAAAGTTCGCGAATATACGTGTAAACATAACCTCAAATTGATTCAAAAACTTTAGGACTATCATCCTGACAGCCAAAAAACTTGTCTGCCCTTAACCAATTTTAGAAAACAGTCCAAAATTTTATCCCATAACACAGTCGCATGATTTGTTTCTAAAAAAAAAGCTCAGGATGTTCCCAGACTTGACTGTTCTCCTAACCCAACTTTTGTGTTTACGATTCTAAGAATCAGGATTTTCATTCAGCTGCCATTTTGTTAGATGAGTATTTTTTTAGATATTTCGATGTCTCAAGATAAAAGATACACCCTGTATCATTTCATTCATAATGAAGCCCCAGAATATTATATTTTTGCACTTTCCATGAAAATTTTTATAAATATCATAGTCTTTTCTCTTCTTGACAAAAATGAGCATCGTCTCGTTAGCGCTGCGAAGAGCTGTTGTAGAATTTTAACTCACTGACGGCGTTCAGTGATCCCAGATCTGAAACGAGACGTGGTCCAATACTATGTCACGTCTATGTCCGTGTGAATATGGTAGGAGACGATATAAATGCCTGGGTTGCGCGCGCAACCCCTTTCTCCTCTTCTGAATTTGAAAACTCGAAGGTGCACGATTGCCTGTCGGAACACTTTGGCGGTTCTATTTATATCTCTATTTGCTTCGAAATAAAATGAAGAGATTGGGTTTTTAATATTTCCAGATTTCGATGCTGGGCTGGCGTTTCTCATGATTTGAATACTTCGCGCGCCTCTTTAATGCGTGTATTTTGAGGTTACGTTACTTCAAGTATAAAATATAAATAAATATTTCTGCTAAAGCAGGTAAATTTTAAAATAAAAGACAAACTTTAAAAAAAAAGAGTTGAATTTTCAACCGAAAAGTTAACAAAAAAATGCAATTTTCTATT
>NC_046664.1:4065871-4068977 GCF_010883055.1 Belonocnema kinseyi | reverse complement strand
TGTAGAAATTAAATTGCTTTATGGAAAATTTATACTTTTTGATTAAAAATTACATTTTTCGGTTGAATTATCAACTGTAAATATTTTTTGGTTCCAAAGTCGATTTTTGTAAATGCAACTATATTGTTAAAAATTAAAATCATAATTTTTGGGTGGAAAATTCGATTATTCACTTAGAGCTGAACTACTTAGTAAAAAAATTAAATTTTTCTTATTAAGGATTCATAATTATAGTTGAAAATTCAACTATATGCATTTAAATTAGGTTAAAAAAATAAAAAGTTAAAATTTATTAAAATTAAATTGACCTTTTTTAGTAGAAATTTAATCTTTTTGGTTAAAAATGTATCATTTTTGGTCAAAAATTCAATTGTTTGGTTAAAATATGAACTGTACATCTTCTTGGGTTTAAAAGTCAATTATTTCACTAAAAGTTGAACTACTTTGTAAAAAAATTCTTTTTTTTTAACAAGGTGTTATAATTATAGTTGAAAATTTAACTATTTGGTTGAAAGTTTAACTCTTTGATTCAAAACTCATATTTTCCGCTTAAGAAATTCAACTTTTTGTAGATAATTCGTCTTTTTGACTTTAAAATTAAATCATTTTGTTGAAAATTCATGTATTTTGTTTGAAATTTATCTTTTTTTGTAGATCATTAATTTTCTTGGTCGAAAATTCACCTTTTCCCTGGAAAATTTAACAATTTCGTTGAAAATTCGTTTTTTTTCGTTGTTCAGTTCAATTTTTTATCACAGCTTTTATCTGGAAATTGAACTATTCCATTTTTGGTTAAACTGTATCAAAAACTGTAACAAAAATTGTTGTGATTGCTAAGAACATTGAAAATGATTTTTTATTTTAACCCAAAAGTTTACTTTTTAACAAATTAAATTAATTTTCTATCAAATAATTGGTATTTTAACTAATACAATGTACTGGATAAAGTTTCAACCAAAAATTGAATAGTTCAATTTCCAGATAAAAACAATTAATTTTTAATCAATCCTAGAATAGTTACATTTTCAGATAAAAAAATAATTTTTAATCGAAAAAATAAACTTTCAACAAAGTTGTTAAATTCTCAGCCAATGACATGAATTTTCGACCAAGAAAATTAATGATCTACAAAAAAAGTCGAATTTCAAACAAAACACATGAATTTTCAACGAAATTATTTTATTTTAAAGTCAATAAAACGAATTATCTACAAAAAGTTGATTTTTTTTAGCCAAAAATATGAGTTTTCAATCAAAGAGTTAAACTTTCAACCATATAGTTAAATTTTTAACAATAATTATAAAACCTTGTTGAAAAAAAAAGTATTTTTTTACAAAGTAATTCAACTTTTAGTGAAATAATCGACTTTTAAGCCCAAGAAGATGTAAAGTTCATATTTCAACCAAACAATGCCATTTTTGATCAAAAATGATACATTTTCAACCAAAAAGATTAAATTTCTACCAAAAAAGGTCAATTTCCAACAAAATATGTGAACTTTCAACAAAATTATTTAATTTTTTAGTCAAAAAGAGTATCCTCTACAAAAAAGCTGAATTTTTAACCCAAAAATATGATTTTTCAACCAAAATTTTAATTGGCGACCATGTAGTTTAACTTTCACTTACAGTTGAGGTACTTAGTAAAAAATTAATTTTTTCTTATTGAGGATTCATAATTATTGTTGAAAATTCAACTATTTGGCTTCAAATTAAATATTTTTTTAAAAATTTTACTTTTTTGTTAAAATTGTATCTTTGGGCGTTAAAAGTCAACAATTTCATAGAAAGTTAAACTATTTGGTCGAAAATTAAAATTGCGGTTGAAAAATCATATTTCTGGGTTAAAAATTCAGCTTTTTTGTAGATGATACTCTTTTTGACTTTAAAATTAAATAATTTCGTTGAAAATTCATGTATTTTGTTTGAAATTTGTCTTTTTTTGTTTATCATTAATTTTCTTGTTCGAAAATTCCTTTTATTGGTTAAAAATTTAACAACTTTATTGAAAATTTATTTATTCGATTAAAAATTATTTTTTTTTATCTGAAAATGTAACTATTCTAGGATTGACTAAAAACTAATCGTTTTGATCTGGAAATTGAACTATTCAATTTTTGGTTGAAACTTTATCCAGTACATTGTATTAGTTAAAATACCAATTATTTGATAGAAAATTAATTTAATTTGTTAAAAAGTAAACTTTTTGGTAGAAAATTGATATATTTTGTTAATTATATTTTTTCCTAAAATTAAAAAAACTGTAAAATAAAAAAATTTTCTTAAAATCTTCCGGATTCTTTTTTCTTTTAATTTTTAAAATGTTTTCAAATAATCACTTAAAATTTATTTGTCAAAATAAAAAATAATTTTCAATGTTCTTAGCAATCACAACAATTTTTGTTATTCTTTTTAAATACTGTACAATTCTCAAAAAGCTTATTATTTTTTTAAACCTGCAAAAGTCTAAATCGTGTTTCAAATTATTTGAAATAATTTCAAGTTTTAAATTAATTCTGAATCTTTTTTTAAATTAAAGTTGTAGCGTTTAAACTTTATATTCAGCTCATTACAAATTTAACAATTCAAGGTATTCTATTTCGAAACATTCTGTTCAAATTTGTAGTTTTTAACAGTTGTTTGTAATGGATTGTTTTAAATGAAAGATTAAATATTGCTGATAATTAACGAAATTTTCTTTTTTTAATTTAAAAATTTCAAATTGAATGGGTTAAAAATAAAAGAATTTAGACTGAAATAATATTTCAACTCATAATCGAAAACAAATAAATTAATTTTCTAACAAATAATTGGTGTTTTAACTAATACGATTTACAGGATACAGTTTAACCAAAAATGGAATAGTTCAATTTCCAGATAAAAGCTGTGATAAAAAATTGAATTGAACAACGAAAAAAAAAACGAATTTTCAACGAAATTGTTACATTTTCAAGGGAAAAGGTGAATTTTCGACCAAGAAAATTAATGATCTACAAAAAAAAGACAAATTTCAAACAAAATACATGAATTTTCAACAAAATGATTTAATTTTAAAGTCAAAAAGACGAATTATCTACAAAAAGTTGAATTTCTTAAGCGGAAAATAT
>NC_046664.1:4043490-4065771 GCF_010883055.1 Belonocnema kinseyi | reverse complement strand
AATAGAAAATTGCATTTTTTTGTTAACTTTTCGGTTGAAAATTCAACTCTTTTTTTTTAAAGTTTGTCTTTTATTTTAAAATTTACCTGCTTTAGCAGAAATTAAATCATTTTTTGATAAAAATGCAACTGTTTCGTTAGAAATGAAGCTGTTATATTTTTTTCTTGAAAACTTAACTATTTCGTAGAAAATTTACTTTTTGTTTAAAATTTATATTTTGGTGTTGAAAAATGAACTGATATATTTTCTGGATAGTTCCACTCATAAAAAATTTGTTTCTTATTACAAATTCATCTGTTTTATTACAAAATTTATCTTTTTTGGATAAAAATGCAACTATTTGATATGGAATTGAACTATTTTGTTAAAAATTCATCATTTTTTGTTGAAAAAATTCGTCTTTTTGGATTGAAAATTCAATGTTTTTCGTAGAAACTTATTTTTTTGTCACAAAAATTCAATTTTTAATGTTACTGAGTTAACTGGAATCTGTTTTGGATGAAAACTCACCTTTTTTGTAATAAAAAATTATCTTGCTTTACGATAAATTTTATATTTTTTTATAAAAATGCCACTATTTTCTGGAGATGAATTTTTAAAAAATGAGATTAATTTTTAAAAAAAATATTAATTTTCAACGAAACAGATGAATTTTGAACTAAAAATGAAAAATTTCAACAAAAAAAGGAAATTAAATTTTGAAATAAAATTTTTTGTATCCAAACTGATGAATTTTCAACATAAATGATGAATCTTTAACTGGGATATTAGTTGCAATTTATGCAAAAAAGGTGAGTTTTCAACTAAAACAATCAAAAACAACAATAATTAATTTTTACTAGAAAAGGATAAATTGTCAACCAAAACTGAAATAATTATGTTTTAAGTTAAAAAAATCTTTTTTCAACAAACAAACAAAAATTTTGAACTAAAAAATGTCGTCATTTTATAATCAAAAATTGAATAACTAAATTTAAATTAATAAATAATTGTTCAACCAAAGAGATGAATTCTTAACTAAAATTATGGAATATTCAACTGGTACAATAGTTACATTTTTAGTTAAAAAGAATAATAATTTTCAACTAAAAATGAAAATTTAACAAAATACTTAAATTTACGGCAAAAAACTCCTTTTTATCCAAAGAAAAAAAAAGTTTTCAATCAAACAGCTTATTTTTCAACAAAACAGTTGAGCTTTTAGCCAAGTAATTATATTTTCAACCTAAGAGATGAATTATTAACTAAGATTATTATTATTAAATTAGATTACTACATTTTTAACTAAAAACAAGAATTTTTAAACAAGGAGATAAAAATTTAAAAAAAGAATTTATTGAGTTAACTAGAATCTTTTTGAAAATAAAACTCACTCGCATTCATTTTTTAAATTGTTTTGAACATAATAGTAAAATTTAAAATCAAAAAATTACATTTTCATCCGAAAAGCTAAATTGTATACTAGAAAAAGGCATTTCTAATAAAATACATGAATTTTGCACAAAAGAAATTTATTTTCCATGAAGACTAATTTTCTGAACAAAAAATTAATGTTTAAGCATAGTTAAATTTTCGACAACAAAGATTCATTTTCTACCAAGAAAGAAGAGTATTCCATAAAATACAAAAAATTTTAACTAAAAAAGATTACTTTTCACTTAAATATAGAATAGTTAAATTTGTGGTTAAAAAAAATTAATTTTTAACCAAAAAGAATATAAATTCTCTACAAAATAGTTACATTTTCAGAAAACAAATTTATCCAACTATTTGATGAATCAAAAACCAAAAAAAAAAAAAGAGAAAATAAACGCTAAAATTCTTTGAAATCGCTCGAAATTATTGAAATTAATTGAAAATTCGTTGGAATGATTTAAAGTATTCTGAAAATTATTGAATCCTTTAAAAACGCTAAAAATTTTCGAAAGCTCTTGAAAATTCCTTACAAGTTTAAAAATACTTTAAAAGCTTTTAAATCCTTTAAAATCTCATACTGAATTATTTAAATCAATTGAAAATTTCTTTGGAATCTATTAAAATATCCTAATATATATCAAATCCTTTAAAATCTCATATTAAATTACTGTCAAAAATTGAAAATTCCTTGGAACGTTTTAAAATACTCTGAAATATTTCGAAACCTTCAAAATATTTTGAAAGACCTTGGCACCTTTTAAAGATTTCTAAAGTACTTTTAAATTTTTTTAAATAACCCTGCTAAAGTTGTTAAAATTCTTTGAAATTCCTTTAAATTATAAAAATAAGTTGAAAATTCCTTGAGATCTTTCAAAACATCCTCAAATATTTAAAATCCTTAAAAACCTTTTAAAATCTTTAAAAATTTTTAAAGCTCTTGAAAATATCTTAAAATTCAATAAATACGCTGAAATGTTTCAAATCCTTTAAAATATCATTCTAAATTACTGTAATCAATTGAAAATTCCTTGGAATCTTTTAAAATTCCCTCAAGTTTTTCAAATCCTTTAAAATCTTTTCAAATACCTAGAACTTTTTAAAAAGATTTCTAAAGTATTAAAATTTTTTTTAAAAAACCATTTTAAAATTGGTTTAATTCTTTGTAATTCCCTTAAATTATGAAAATCAGTTGAAAATCCCTTGACATTTTTAAAAATATTCTCAAATATTTAAAATCCTTAAAAATCTTTTGAAATCTTTAAGTTTGTTAAAGTTCTTGAAAATATCTTAAAATTTAAAACATACCCCTAAATATTTTAAATCCTTAAAAAGCTCACACTAAATTATTAAAATAATTTGAAAACTACTTGAAATCTTTTAAAATTCTCTAAAATTTTTCAAATCCTTTAAAATCTTTTGAAACACCTACAACCTATTTTTTAAAAGATTTCTAGAGTATTTAAGAATTGTTTAAAAAACCATTTTAAAATTGTTTTAATTCTTTGTAATTCCCTTAAATTATGAAAATCAGTTGAAATTCCCTTGACATTTTTAAAAATATTCTCAAATATTTAAAATCTTTAAAAGTCTGTTGAAATCTTTAAGTTTGTTAAAGCTCTTGAAAATATCTTAAAATTTAAAAGATATCCCGAAACATTTTAAATCCTTAAAAAGTTCACACTAAATTATTAAAATAATTTAAAAATTACTTGAAATCTTTTAAAATTCTCTAAAAATTTTCAAATCCTTTAAAATCTTTTGAAACACCTACAACTTATTTTTTCAAAGATTTCTAAAGTATTTAAATTTTTTTAAATAACACATCTAAAATTTGTTTAATTATTGGACATTCACTTAAATTATGAAAATCAGTCGAAAATTCCTTAACATTTTTAAAAATATTCTCAAATATTTAAAATCCTTAAAAATCTTTTGAAATCTTTTAAATTTTTCAAAGCTCTTGAAAATTCCTTGAAATCTAAAAAATACCCTGAAATATTTAAAATCATTAAAAAGCTCACACTAAATTATTAAAATAATTTGAAAATTAGTTGAAATCTATTAAAATATCCTAAAATATATGAAATCCCTTAAAATGTCATTCTAAATTACTGTAATCGATTGAAAATTCTTTGGAATCTTTAAAAATTCTCTAAAATTTTTCAAATCCTTTAAAATCTTTGAAACACCTACAATCTATTTTTTAAAAAGATTTCTAAAGTATTTAAAAATTGTTTAAATAACCCTTTTAAAATTGGGTCCATTCTTTGAAATACCCATAAATTATGAAAATTAGTTGAAAATTCCTTGACATTTCAAAAAATATTCTCAAATATTTAAAATCCTTATAAATCTTTTTAAATCTTTTTAAATCTTTTAAATTAGTTAAAGCTCTTAAAAATATCTTGAAATTTGAAACAGACCCTGCAATATTTCAAATCCTTAAAAAAGCTCACAATAAATTATTAAAATAATTTAAAAATTACTTGAAATCTATGAAAATATCTTAAAATATATCAAATCCCTTAAAATGTCATATTGAATTACTGTAATCCATTGAAAATTCTTTGGAATCTTTTTAAATTCTCTAAAATTTTTCAAATCCTTTATAATCTTTTGATTATATTTGAAATATTTTGGATGAGAATGTAAAAATTACCAACAAGATTTGTAGGAAATCTTTCAAAGAATAAAATGATTGTCCCGTAAGTTGGAATCGAAATATTCCATTTTTAATCTATTTAGTTTGGAAATTAAAAAAAAAACAATTTTCAATAGTGAATTCTACAATTATAATTGTTTTATTTTTTATCTGTATTTCAAAGGTAAAAGTATTTCATTTTAATTCTTAAGGAACAGGATTTTACAAAAATGTTAGGAAAAATGGCAATCAGTCTAAAAGACATTTAAGAGATCCGAAAACATTATTTAAGTAATTTAAAAAGATTCGAAATAATTTAAAAGAGAATTGATACTTTTGATGATTTTAAAATGTTTTGAAATGTTGACTTTTTATTTTGAAAAATTACATAATTTTAAGAGGAGGTATAAAAATTTGGCACCGCGGAAAAAAATCCTGAAAGGGATGAACGAAAAATTCCAAAAAATGAAATCTCCGGCTCCTGAATAATAATTTTATAAAAATTGTATTAAAAATTACATTAAAAAGCACGTGCGCTTTGAAAGAAAAAAATGTTCTGCCGAAATTTTCTTCGTACCTACATAAGAACATTTTTGAAACAAACTTTGCAGGATTCAATTCAACAACGATTTATATCAACATTTATTTTATTATTTTTTTTATTAATAAAAAATTCGATTTTTCAGAACCTTTTAATATATTTTTTAAATGTTATGCACATTTTCAAACAAAATTTTTCATACAGAAATATATATTCGATTATTGTATTTTCAATAAATAAATAATATTTCATAAACAATTTTTTGAATTGTTTAAATTCATGAATTTTCTAGTTCGGATATTTTATAATTCAGCCATTTTCTTTAGGGATTTTTCAAATTCGGTAATATCTTATTGTCCGGAATTTTATTTATTTTATTTTTCGTTAATTCTTCAATTCGACTTTTATATTTCAGGAATTTTATTTTTCGGGATTTTTCAGTCGCTTTTTCCAAAAAAAAATTCCCACATCACTGTAAAAATTCCGAAATTATAATATTGTCGAAATATAGAAGTTGCGAATTGGAAAATTCTCGACAATTAACAATCTTACAGAATTTTAGAATAGCCGACAGAAAATTTCCGAATTATACAATATCCGGGCTAGAGAACTCCCTAATTTGAACAATTAAAAACTCAAACAATTAGTTTTTTGAAAAAAAATTTTGAATCAAATACATAAATTTAAAAAAAGTTGTTCAATTTGTTTTCAACAAAAGAGCTAAATTTTTTAAGAAAAATTTACATTTTTATCAAAAAGGCTGAATTGTATACTAAAAAAAAAAAATTTCATCAAAGCAGTTTCACTTTCAACCTGAAAAGTTGAGAATAATTTAAATTCTTTGAAATTTCTTTAAATTATTAAAATTAATTGAAAATGTTTGAAATTTTTTAAAGCATCCTAAAATAATATAAATCTCTTGAAATTTTGAAAAGCTCTTGAAAATTCCATGCAATTTTAAATTTACCCTAAAATATTTCAAATCCTTTAAAATATCATACTAAATTATTGAAATCCATGGAAAATTCCGTGGAATCTCTTTAAATATCCTAAGATATATCAAATCCTTTAAAATCTCACATTAAATTACTGTAATCAATGGAGAATTCCTTGGAACCTTTTAAAATACTCTCAAATATTTCGAAACCTTTAAAATATTTTCAAACGCCTTGACACCCTTTAAGCATTTCTAACATACTTTGGAACTTTTTCAAATAAATCTGCTAAAATTGTTAAAATTATTTGAACTTCTATTAAATTAGAAAATTAAATGAAAAATTCCTTGACATCTTTTGAAACATCCTCAAATGTTTAAAACCCTTAAAAATCATTTGAAATCTCTTGTCATTTTTAAAATATTCAGATTGAAATTGAGAAAAAAGAAAATTTTTAAAACGTTAAATATTGAAACGTTTGCATATTAGAGTTTTGAAAATGGAAACAATACAAATTCAAAACTTTCGAAATCTTATTTTCAACTATGAAATATAAGTAATTTTCAACTCGATTGAATTCAATTATTCAAAATTTGAATTGTAAACTTAAAAGTTTATTTACAAAAAATTATTAATCATAAATAAATTGAAAGCTTCAAAATTGAGTAATTTCTATTAACACTTTAATTTAATACTTTAACTAATCTACAAACATTAAAATTTTTAACATTTTGAAATTTTTTCTGTTTTCTAAATTTCAGTCTGGAATAATTTCATTCAGAGATCAACTTTCAATTTTACAATTTAAAATTTGACGACTTGAATCCCATGGAGTTAAAAATTATCCTTATTGAATAGTTGATAATGTTTGAAAATTAGATTTCGACCGCTTTTAATTTTTATTAATCCCATTTTCAAAACTCTAATCTGCAAACATTTCAATATTTAAAGTTTTGGAACTTTTCTCTTTTTTTAAATTTCCATCTGAAGCCTTACAAAATTTCAAGAGATTTCAAAAGATTTCTACGCATTTTAAATATTTGAGGATGTTTTAAAAGATGTCAAGGAATTTTTAATTAGTTTTTATAATTTAAAGGAATTTGAAAGATTTAAAAAAATTTTAGAAGGGTTATTCAAAAAAATTCAAAAGTACTTTAAAAATCTTTAAAAATATTTCTAGGTATTTCAAAAGATTTTAAAGGATTTGACAAATTTGACAGAATTTTAAGAGATTTCAAGGAATTTTTAATAGATTACAGTAATTTAGTATGAGATTTTAAAGGATCTGTTCTATTTCATGGTATTTTTGAAATTTCAATATATTTTCAAGAGCTTTAAAAAATTTCAAGAGATTCCAAAAGATTTGAAATATTTGAGGATATTTTAAAATATGTCAAGGAATTTTCAAATTATTTTTATTAACAAATATTACGACTTTACCGCAATATCACTTTTGTAAATGTAAATTTTCAATTAAGTAATTTTATTTCATGATCAAATTGTCTTCTAACTGTTTCTAAACATTATTTATTAAAAAGAACATTTTAATTGCAAATGGGTTTTCTAACAGTCAAAAAAATGTCTGGTTTAATCAACCAGAATTCTGGTTAAATATGCCTTTACTATTTTTTCTGGTTAAAGTAACCATAATTCTAGTTAAATTAACGAGAATTCTAGTTAAATTAACCAGAATTCTGGTTAAATTAACCATGCAATCTGGTTAATTGTAACCAGATTTCTGGTTACTCTAACCAGAAAAATAGTAAGGACATATTTAACCAGAATTCGGGTTGATTTAACTAGACATTTTTTAGATTTTTGGGTTTTTAGATTTTTTAGGTTTTGTAAAGGTCTTAAAGTTATTTAAAATTTGACATTTTTTAGACAATTTAAAATGTTCTATACATTTTTAAAATAACTTTTAGCAATTTGATAAAATGTTGAGTATTTCGAAAAAAATGTTAGAATATGTTTAAGAATTTTGAAAGGATGAAATTTTGTTGTTCAGATTTCTCTGAAAGTTTCTAAAAATCTTTAAGTTTTGAACTTTCATTGTAAAAATGTAATTTTTTTAGGATTAAAATTATTTGAAAATTTCAGAATTTTTGAAGAGATTAACAATATGCAAAAACATGAATAGCTTTTCGAAAATTTATATATTTTAAATTATTTTCTGCATTTTTTACGGCATATGTGAAATCTTCAAAAATATTTTTGAAAATTTCTCCGAAATCTTACGAAAATTATATTTATATAACTTTAAAAAGAAACTAATAAGCCGTTGATTCCTTTTTGTCAAATCTTGGAATGTGGTTTTACATTTGTAACAAGCAAATAGTTATTCCAAATTTGTATTTTGTATTAAAAATGATGTAATTGCGGAAAAAACCTAATTTTTTAACTCAAAACTGAAGTTGAAATTAATAGCCCAGATTTTTAAAAAGTTTTTTCTTTCTATTTTTATAAACTTGAGATAATAACTCAGTTATTATTACATATTCTAAATTAGGAAATGTGAAAATTATTAAAAGTTAAAAGGCCAAACATTTTTAATTTCTTAAAACCTTTCCAAATTCTGAAATAGAATTCAAAACTTTATTTTAAAGTCTTCAGAAATGTAAATTTTCTTTTATCTTTTAAAAATCTTCTCAGTATTAAAATTTTCCAGAATCTTTTTTGGCAATTTTTCGAAATGTTTTGAAAAAGTTGTAGAATATTCTCTCAAAACTAATTTTGGATAATTTTTATAATTTTCTTTAAAAATCTTGGAATGTTTTTAAGTATTCTCTTCAAATGAACTTTAAAAATAAGAAAAATGTTAAATTTTGTTAGGAAACTTAAGAAAACTTTTTTATCATCGTCAAATCTTTCAAAATTTAAAAAAAGATTTTTCTTCGAAATCTTAATAAATCTATATTTCTCTCAACATTTGTTGGCATCTCAGCAAATAACAAACTGAAAGCATCCACTAAAAGAAAAATTTGGGTGTTGAAGAATTTAGAGGTCTTAAAGTGATTAAAAATATTTTAGAAGTTTAAAAGATTTCCTAATATTCATGAAATATATATAAAACGACGAATTTTCAAGAAATAGTTAAACATTCTATAAAAAAAGTAAGAAGATTAATCTTAAACCAATAAAAAATAGAATAGTTACATCTTGAACCAACAAATTTTCTTGGTAAATACTTTAATTTTCAATCCAAAATTTTAAATAAGAAAATTAATTGTTAAGCAAATATTTAAATTTTCAATACAAAAAAGGAATATTCCTACAAGCTTTATTTACTACCAAAATACAACTAATTTACCAAATATGTATTTGAATTTTAAACAAACAAAAAACCCGCATTTTCAATAAGGACTTTAAATTTCCACCATTTATTGTAATTGCTTACTAAAATAATTAATAAGACTTTGAATAATAGTCTTTGAAAATAATCTTTCAATTAAAAAGACCCTGTCAATATTTTCAAGATTACATGATTTTTCCACTTTTTCACAGAATTAAAAAAAATGGAAAAATTTGCTTCCGTTTCAGATATTTCGAAATTTCAGAAGATTCTGAGTGATGAAAAAAATATGTTTCTGAAAATTTACCAAATATTTTTTTAAAACAACTTACATTTGTAACACAAAAAATGAATTTTCTTTTAAGATTAATTTCTAAGCATTAAACAGACAAATTAAATAGTTAAATTTTCAACCCAAAAACAATGCATTTAAAAAATTTTAATTTTCAATAATAAGAAGAATTTTTAACCTAGAAAATTAATTTTCTGATAAAAAACAACAAACTTGAAAACAAAAATCTTAAAATTGTCAACCAAATAGATGAATTTGTAACTGAAAAATATCAATTTCGAAGCATAAATAAAATAGTTAAATTTTGAATTCAAAATCAACAAATTTCCAAAAGGAGTTAAATTTTTAATGAAAAATATGATTTTTTAACCGAAAAGATAAGTTTTCTACCAATAAACAATCAATTCAAAAAATATATAGCAATCTTTAAACACCAAAAAAGTATTAATTTTCAATAAAAATGTTTGTTATTTGCCCCCTTTTTTATTTTTTTCATCGTTATGTACTAAATGAATGATTAAAATTTTGATTAATAGGCTCTTAAATTAATCTTTGAATACCAAAAAAACAGAAATTTTTTTAAAATGTTAAATTGTGCATAATTTTTAAAATTCCCTTCAGATCTTTCAGATTCTTTTATGTTAACTTTTTAATTAAAGCATCCCAAATTCACCTAGCATATACCCGAAATTACAAACTCTGATTTTCTCTACCGACATTGTCGAACTGGAAAAATGCCGCCCTGTTTGACCGCTCAAGTAGGACCGTCTGTCGTCTATTTCAGTTCGTAAACTGGCCTGAGTAATTGGGGGCGCTTTATTTTAGTTCGAAAAAGCCTCAGGTCATAGATGGCGCTAACGAAAATCGTTCGAAATTAAATCTATGGGATCGCCTATCTCCCACCTCATCTCTAGTACCTGTAACTGGTTACATGAATGGTACATATAACATAGCCACATGGCAGTGAAGGCTTCCATGTTTTAAAAATTACTCAGACATTCTTTTTCTACACCCAGGAAACAAAAATCCATTCATTTCTGTGGAATGGGTTTCGAAGGCTTTTAAATTGCGTATCTGTGACTGGAATTTCAAATTGCCGCTGATTTGTTTTTTAAATACTTTTAGTCGTTATCATTTTGTTCACTAATTTATATGCCGTAAAAGACGAATAACTGAAATAGCAAAAGTAATCTAGTAGACCTACGCATTTTTCCTTTTAATCTTTCGATAATTTATAAATTTGAAAAATCGTGTAAAATATGGCAGCTTAACCCCAAAAAAGTCGGTCTCATTCAAAAGGAAGAAAAGCGATTCAATATAACCTTGCTTGAAATGGTCATTGCAGTACATGGCAGCAAATAATTCTTTCTTAATTAAAATTGCTATAATTTTATATTTAAGAGTTAAATAGAAAACTATAAATAAATTTTTTATAGGGTAATAAACAAATTTAGTGAATGAATAATAAAAATACATCCACAGATAGCCTTAGAAAATAGTAGAGCAATATCAGGATTAGTTATAATCGCATTCCTCTTCTCTTTCAAACTGTAAGCTATTGAAATTAAACTTCTTTCACTTTTAAGCTTTCATATTTGAGACATGTCAGTACTGATTATTCTAAACCTAAAACTATTTGCTAAAATGTTTAAAATTGAAAATTGACGAACTTGAAACATAAAAAATTAAAGAAGTGTGTCGCCTTCCCGAAATTCAGGATAAGCAATCAAATAATTTCATAAGGTTTGTACTCACTATTAAAGAATTTATGATTGTATTCCTAGATTTTTATTTTATTTTTTAAATGGCGTACAAAAAAAAGATTTCAAAATTAGTAATGAATTTTAAATTTTGGAATATAATCTAGTGAAAATCACTCAGTTGTCAAAGAGCAAGTTTTTAAATTTCCACGTCTCAAGTTGGAATAGTAGGAATTGTAAATAAAATAACTTCTTGTAACGTCACTGTTATTTTAAGTGAAGAGGATGAACTGCCTCTAAGACTTCTTCGAGAATATCAGTTGGCAAACATTCTGCAGCCAGTTTTCTTTTACGAAATATATCACCATCCCTTCTTACATTAAATGCTTCCGTTCCATATCTTAGATTAATTAATAAGACACTTGTTGCATGTCAAAATTTTTTACATTTCTGCCATGTACGATCTAAAACTTCTTCCTTTTTGTCATTTTTTCAAGATTGATGATCTCTGTTAGATTTATGCTTTTTCTCTTTTTGTGAATTTAAGTACTTGATTTCTTTTAACTCGGAGATTGCATGCATTCTCTTTTGGTTGGGATTTCGATGATTTTCTAGAATCGAAGTTCTCCTTTTACCATATGAGATAGTCAACGAAGTCCGATCGAATTTGAAATGATCGTTTCGAAACCTCTCTAACGTATGAGATAGACAGAGAGAGTTTGATTGTTTTGAAACGTTATGTATAAATTCTCGTTTCAAAGTATCGCATGCTCTCTATCTACATCAGAAGATAAAAAAAGATGTTTATAAATTATCGTTTTGAAATCGATTGCACTTCGTTGTGTCCCTAATAGCACGGAATGTACCTAGAACGTTGCCAGAACGTGAGCAATATATAGATATAGATGCAAATTTATGTCATTTGTCAGTTTTGAGTACCGCCATACTATACTATAAAGTTACATCCACATTGTAAAAACTGACATCGATTTTGACCTATCACACATGGTTCCCGAGATATTTATTGACGATGATAACAATAACAGTGAGATATGTTTGGAAAATTTAAATTAGATTCAAATCAAATTAAAAAATCTCATTTAACGTCCAATAATCAAGTTAATGTATAGATATCCTGAAAACAAAGCGAAGAACCCGGCGTACAAATTTGGACAAACACTATTAATAAACAATGAAATGCTCTTATTGCAATCTGAAAAAGAAATTTGGATAAAATAAAAAAGAGGAAAGAAAAATGAGAAGGCTACCAATCAGTTTCAAGTAATTTTACGCACTATTAGGGGTATAAAATATCGTAGAAAGAGAGGTCCGATCATATTGAGGCATCAGACCACACCACTGATGTGACAATATAAAGTTTCCGTCGAATAATTTTAAACAAAGATAAACAAAATCAAGTTGACATAATCTGATCAGAAAAGTTATTCTGAAAGGTATCTCTGGTTTTGTCCACTATGGTAAAAGTAAAACTATTCTACATTCCGAAAGTATAACCTAGTAGATGACATTTGCCATAAGAGCTATTTTCCAGCAATTATACACGAGAAAGTGACCTCTATCGGAAAGGTTATTTACTGGGTTATACTTTTGTACAGCATTATTCAGATATCAGGGATTTAGTTCTGAAGTCTGTCTACAGGATATCTTATGAAACAATAGTCAGGAGTGCGCTACGAAAGCATAACAACTGCTTGCGGAATTTTGGTTGGAGCGGTTTCAAATTTGCGAGTGGAATATTTGAGAGACATGACGCTGCACAAAGTTCTCTCGGTAAGATCTGAGAATGAACGACAGTCACGGATTATTTTAGCGCTAAACAAATCCTGTTTGTGGTCCAGTTAAGCCATAGAACAATATTTTCTGTTGCGTTTCTGATAGGAAGTGATTATAATGATGGAGCATGACGTCATGCTAAAATACTATCAAATCAACATGGCGTCGAATACTGATGAATTAAAATTGAATAATGATTTCGCGATTTCGCTACATGTGTTCCTTAGAGGATATATTTCATGGAGTGCCCGTCCCTATTCTTGAAGCATTCTAGTATGCGTCCTTATGATAGAAATCGCAAATAAAAATCTCAAACGGTGAAATTGCAACGTTGAGCGCGCTTGTTTAAATAAGAAATTGTTGATTGTTTTGATAACTTCTTTTCTAGAAGAGCTGAAATGTTAAATACATTTATTAATACGAAATATTTGAAATAAATAATTATGTCCATATGCTCCAATTCCTAATGTCGATCCATATAAATAGGGCTAATGTGACCGCTGCTAGTCTAGGAGATATTTACGTTTTGCTAAGTTCAGGTCAAAATGATTATTTTCGGGGTTGAGTATGGCATGGTACTGCGATTTAAGATTTGAATGGAGAACATTCAAGAAAATCAATAATAATGACCCGGTAAGAAAGGAACAATTCAGAAAACTTTAGGATCTGAATTCCCATTAATACATGAATTTTCCTCCATCGAAAGTTTCGCCAGACTGGAAAAAAATCAAAATCTATTCTTTTTAATCGCCTTAGATAAATTTATTGAAAGCGAATTTAGAGGAATTAAAAAATAAAGGAATTCAAAGGAAAGAATAGAAAGAAAGAGAATAATGTCACTTTGAAGGTGCAAAACCTAGTCCTTTAAATCGATTTAAATCGCCGGAACTAAGGCATAAAAAATCCATATTTTTAGTAGACACGAAATCAGATGTGAACTTAATCAAGATTAAGGACTTCCTACTTAAACTAAAGTACGAGCCGATAAGGCCCTTCTGTTGCTTAGGATAAGCCGAAATCCTTTAGATACGGTTCGAACCAAAAACCTCACATCATGTGGTACTTCAGCCGAATTCCATATCGTGATGAACGATTTCCCGAAATCTCCTGATGGGATCATTGCTAGGCCGCATTTGCGACAGGAGCAAACCCGAATATTCTTTAGGCACAATTTATTGGTGACTATTTCGGACTCGATTAATCCCATTCCATTTTCTCACAAGGAGCCTTAATTGCCCCGGAGATCACTTAAATAAGCAACGAAACTCTTTGCCAGGGGATAAATTCGAAAGTAGATCCACATGACCGTATGTGATAGTCGGATTTACTGAAAACAAAAACGTGATCTTCGAAACTAAATCCCGTGACAGGTTCGAAAAACACAAGCAAAGAATTAATTTCGTTTGCTTCTAACTTTCCCGAAGAGAAGACTTAGCACACGTTCTTTTTGCGTAAAATTGTGAACTCCTAGGCAGTAGGAATATAAAAATATTTTATAAAATGAAACCTATGAAAACAACATAAAAGTTTTATTAGATAAATAAAAACTCACGAACAAAATTAAAATAATGTTAATTGAAATAGAATTAGGAACAATAACTTTGATGAACTGATCAAATAGAGCAAAACAAGAATAGTACAGCGCGAATTAAGATTAACTCGACACAAGGACGGATAGAGAAATATTACTCTGAGCTTGATATCGGTCACGTTAGGTGGTTTTTCCAGGACGGGCTTTTAAATATTATTAACTGGTTGCCGATGGGCGACATGTCGAGGAATCGAATGAATATACAGCTTACAACATACCAAATGAATAATGTGCAATTGAGATGCACACCATTTAGTTTTATACTAAAAAAAATATGAATTAAAAATAATGCTGAACATTTGTACATTACCAGTAAATTTTTATGTTTGAAATCCCGAATAGTCGGCAGGAAAAACGAGATTAGATTAAAATAGAGACCCTTAAAAAACCTCCTTACGCTTTTATGATCCATATATTCGCTGTGTAATAAGAAAACACTTATAGCTTTAATTGTAATTAGAGATGCTGAACGAATCTCTCCTTGCAGATATAATACTCTATCAGGGGCAATTTCCTAAACAGAAAAAATTTAATCAGGCCAAATTCTCTAATGTTACTGGTATACGAAATCAACCCATAAAGTTTAGAGGTTAATTTACAAAGGGTTCCACATGCACTGCAGAGGTGATACCTTTTTGGGACCTTGTGGCATAGGACAATTATTATATGTAAATTATTATAATAATTTTAGGAAGGCTCAAAGGCAGTTCTAGGAAGGCTTAAAACCGAGTGACTAAAAGCGAGAGTTTGGTGTATTTCTTTCAGGAAAAGACTAAATAGGATATTGATAAGTAAGTGAATCCTTTGCGACCATAAAAAATGCAGTTTTTATTATTATTTGTAATTTCAACTTACTCATAATATTGTAAGATAGCCTCGGTACACACTGTTTTTTATTCTCACATTTCTTCTACCTGATTAGATGAAGCGGCGGATTATGGTTAACATTTTTTATTTGAAAATTGTTGAAGATCGCACGATGGCGGCCAACTGGAATTTCATTCATTTCATTTTTTGTTAAGTAGTTAACTGTGCCGCTTAGCATATTTATTTTTATCCGACCATTAGCACGAACGTGCGTATTATATACATATATTCCAGCAAGACAATGATTACTCTCCAATATTGCAAAGACGTCGTCAGAAACTGTTGTCAATACAATTAATTCTTGGTTTGGAATAGGTGCATAGCGCTTGCCTCCATCGAGGAATAAAATTAATTTATCTACAGGAAAAGTGTATCTTTGTAGTAGGAATACCTCGTTCGGATTTCTTTTTGAAATAAACCGAATAAACTGAAGCTGGTCAAGTCCACATATATCGCCGTCATAAGAAGGAAGCGTGGTAGGAAGAGACATGCGTCCCGAAGAACTCGACCTGGAAATAACTGGTGACTCGGCCGAAGTAAGAGACCTGACAAAAGAATTTCGATTGTCAAAAGAAAAAAAATAGGAGAAGATAATGAGACGCCATGAATACCGAAGTCTTGGTTGAAAATTTATAGATAACTTAGATATAGTAAACAATACACTAATTCAACTAATACTCACCCATGATTGTTGGCTACATGTTCTATTCTATAACCATTCAAGATTTGGCGATGACGGCCTACTGGTGTTTCTTTGCGTTCATCTGCTGTCAATGGGCTAACTCTGCCGTCATTTATATTGATTTTCGCCCTTACTCTGCCAGGATTGCATGTATATATTCCAGCAAGAATATCATTTCTGTCCAATATTGCACAGACGTCGCCATCGAATGTTGATAATACTATTTGTTCTTGGGTTGGTACTCGCCCATACTGGTTCAAGCGTTCAAGCACTTCAATTGGTTTATCGACAGGAAAAATGTATCTGAGAAGTCTAAATTGTCTTTGCGGATTTTTATAGGAAATAAGCCGAATAAATTCAAGTTGATCAAGTCCATAACCAAGTACGTTAGAAGAGGGAAGTCTGCTAGGTGAAGTTCTATTCGCGGCAGGAGGAGACCGGGACCTCGAATGAAGAGGAGGTTCCACATGAGAAGAAAACATTGTTGGAGAATGATGTCTGGCATCAGGAAAAAAACTGGCAGGAAGAAGATGACTGGCAGGAAAATGCTGTCTATCATAAGAGGAAGATGGTCCGGCACGTGAATCACCTGGAATAGAAGTACCGTTAGTCAAACATTTAAGCTTTGAACTTAACCCTACAAGAAGAAAAGTTTTGCTTGAAACTAATTCTAAAATATTGCATAGAAAACAATAAGAAATTAACCATTAAATGAAAATTTTGTAGAAACTAGAAAACATGATTTTTCATGTAATATCGAAGTAAACACTCCGACTCCATTTTGGATACACGAGCACTGATGAATCTTTATCAGATCGTGTATGCGGTCTCGGAGAAATCAGGGGCACAAACATTAGAATTTGAATATGGATTAAGTAAAAATAAAAAATAATAATAATATTCACGAAAACATATTATACGAAAATAGTACTATGAGAGAAACAGCAACTGTACAAATTTCACGAGATCATTAGAAATAATTGAGAATTTTAGAAAATACTAGCAATTAGTCAATTATCATAAATGAAAACAATGTGAGGAATACAACGATTTAAATAGTAAGGTTCTGATTTCTAAGTGGAATATTAATTTGACCAATACATGTTATACCGCAAGAACAAGTAATTCTGCAAATCGCATTACAATGGTCTAATAAACTAAGTTAACCCTTTCCTAATTTAATATATTTATCAAGTTCATTATTTATTAAAAATATATTGATAGAAAAGTACATGATTTCTGCATTGACAGCATTTGCTAGAAAGATCTGTCAATTGAGCTGATAAGTAAAATGTAATTTAAAATATGTACTGGTTCAGGAGATTATTAGAAGTTCTTAAGTCCCAATAAAAAACTGTTTATTGATTAATATTTTATTTGTCAGATTTTATTTGAATTAGAGTTACCTTGATCATGCGCATCTTCGTTACTTCTTCCAAAATTTGCCAGAAGGTCCATTGTTTTAGGTGAAATACCTGATGATATTTCTGGGAAAAGACAAAAAATATTGTGGAATTTGTAATGTTAAAAATATATTTGACAAGTGTATGGACTACATAAGATGTGGCAAAATTTCAATTTGAAACTTCATAAAAGAATACAAGATTTCTTGACAGATAGAATTTCATAGAAATTTACGACATTCTTAGGATAAAATTTAAAGTAAGTTCTAGCAAGACAAGAGTTTATATAATTTCAAACAGGAACCGTTAATACAACAAAAAATATTTTTGCAGGAATAGAATTAAATAGAATGTTCAACATACCAAAATATAGGATTTGTAAGAAATCTTGTATGGATACCCAGTGTGCACAACATTTGGCGACGTCTTTACGACATCTTTACGACATCGTTACGACATCTTTACGACGACTTTACGACATCCTATGTCCATGTCGTGTCGGTGTCTTTACGATATCGTAAAGACATCGTCAGATCATACGACTTATTTACGATATCGTAAAGGCACATTAACGGCATGGACATAGAATGTCGTAAAGTTGCCGTAAAGATGTCGTAACGATGTCGTAAAGACATTCTTGTTTTTTATTAGGCTATATATCATATCTAGTATCTTGATCGAAATCTTATATGTTATAGGCGTCGCGTTTGTCCTTCTGAGATATTCATGTTTATATTTTATAATTCGGTCCAAAGTAAGAAGTTTTGATTACCTCAACAAAGGCTAATTTTTAAATTACAAAGCAGGAGTTTATCTAAATATTTCATTCTTTTCGTTTTTTTATGTTTGTCGCTCAATTGATAGATTGAAATAAGTACAGTCAACTTCCACCCATTCTAACGGTCGTGAAACTTTAACAGTAAATTATTGTAAGGCTGGACAGACCCCCACCTCTACTCCGAGTTGGCAAGTTATTTTTTTAAGCTAAGTTCATTCTCTGTCCCGTTCTTGTATCTATTAGCGCGCTGTAAGCAACTGTTTAACTGCACATGCGCCAAAATGCGCGGGTTTATTTTTAATCGAATATATCGCGCTAAATAGTGTCAAACCTCGTTTATTGCAAAGCTTGTTTATTGCAATCCAAGATACTCATCTATCGCAACTTTCCCAACTCCCACCACTGATGATCACATGTTTCGTATAGCCAATGACACCGCGGAAGCGGAAATGTATTGTGAGACCACTTTCCGGATACGTAGAGTGGTGGGGTCCCCACTCGAGTTGCAATAGACGAGGTTTTATGCTGAAGTTAAGGTATTATTACGATATAGCACTAGAAAACATAGTCGATTAAATAAACAAATTGTTCCTAAATATGACTTTGCTTTTAGAAATCCGAGTTTGATGATCGTCAATTCGCAACAGAAGATGTAGAAAGCAGAGCCACAGTTCAGCGCAGAGAAGAAATCACGAGTACCAGAAGCAACATTTTGCTGAACAAAAAGTGTTTCATTATATGAATAATCATTCCGAAATATAATCACCAGTATAAACAAGGAAGAAATATTATTTTTCCTAGCAGATTGAACATTGCACTATGACTTCACGGTTATAATAGGATAGGTTGAAATGTCAGGAAGGTTAACAGAGTTCTTGAAATCGAAGTGCAGACAACTTTTGTAGAAAACGTAAAAGTAAACTAAATGTAAAAGTAAGTCTGTGCACAAGTATTTTTTAAGTGTAGAATGTTAGGATAAATGGAAATTTCTATCGTCAGAAAGGTTCGCATATTGTCCTACAACTGCATTAGAATTTTTGAAGAAACTTTTCTAAACGTAAAGGTAAGTTATTTAGGTCTAAATATTAATCCTTTCAAATATAAAATGCATTTTCTCAATTCTGCTTCGTTATCCTTTCATCGGAAAAACACCTTTCAGTTACACGAAATTCAAATAAGTATCCTAAATTTGAGGTTAGAATGCATCTAACCCAAAATAAAAAAATTGATTTCGTATCAGTGAAAGGTCCTAAATCGACCAAAGAATGGAACATGATTGAGAAAATACATTCTACACTAGGGAAATATTTACATTCGTACTTTTATGTATTGCTATTACGTTTAGAAAATTTTCTCGAAAAAGTTGTCGAAATTTCCATGAGGTCATAGTGAAATACTCAATTTTAACCTGCGCGGGATTTTATGTTTTCTAATCTTTTATTTTAATTGGTCAGCCACTGACGCGGTTGTGACCGTAAATCTCGTACAGGGACCATGGTGGGAGATGACGAAATTCCGCAATTTCTAATAAGCGTGTATATGGGAGTTTGAATAGGCAAACTTTATTTTATATTTATATCATAAAAACTTATAATAAGTGAAAGTTTATTGTACCTAAAATAGTTTTTGTCATTACTGTTTATTAAAGTATAGTTATTTGCATATTTGTATTTTTCCCTTTCCAGTTGACAAAATTGTTGATTCTCATTTAATTTAAAATTTCAAAGCCTAACAATAATTATACTTATTTTACTTAGTGAAATAATAAAAAAACATGACTAAAATTGTTTACAAGCTTTTTAAGCATAGAATGAGCTTCTATAAATGAAAATTGAATAAAAATTACCTGCTGGGCCCAAAGTGCAAGAAAGAACATCAATATAATAATAATTACATTTAACTAAAGGATTATGATATCAACAATTTGATTATTATTGATGCAAATTGTTATAAAATCAATTCAATTCGGTCAGTGATGATTGTTCTTTTGCTCTAAAAAACCGACGCTGATTAAAATTTACTCGTAACCACTATCCAATATTGCTGATACATTCACTAAATATTTCCATGCAAGTCTCTACAAGTTTTTAAAGATTCGAAATTATTTTAAATTATTTTTAAAAATGTCAAGAAATTTCAAAAGAGTTTATGTATTATTGTGTAATTACAAAATATGTTCAAGTGTTTAAAGGAATTTCAATGAATTTCATAATAATTTAACAGAATTTAAAAATTCTTTTGAATTAAAAATGTTTTTAAATTTAAAAAGTTTAGAATTTATAAATTAACTTCAAAAGATTTCAAGTAATTTTAAAGAATTTTCAAGAGATTTTAAAGACTTTCAAATACTTTTTATGAGTTCAAAATATTTTTAGTTATTTTAAGGAGTTTTAAGGGAATGAGCGGCAGTTATTTGATTCCAAAAAATTTTCAAGTTTATAATCGAATTTCAAAATATTTAGAACTATTTCAAAGCGTTTAAGATATTTTTAATGAATTTAAGGTATTATAAGTAATTTTGAAGAATGTTAGAGAAATTTCGGTGAAATTTAAATGAGTTTTAAGATTTTAAAGTCGTTTCAAAATATAATTTATGTTCCTGAATTCTTTAAAGTCTGTTAGATCTTTTGAAATCCTCGGAAGTTTGTGAAAATCCTTTAAAATCTATTTAATTTCTGAAAATATATATTAAATTTTTTTAATCTTTTAAAAGATCTTCAAATCTTTTTGGATTTAGCTCAAATCTTGTTCAACCCTCAGGGCAATGGCAGTGGGGTATTTTGGATTTATTCTTGCAAAAAATCGACGACTCGTCTATTTTCAACCGAATTGAATTTTTTTTTAAATACTTGTGAATAAATTTACAGTCAGAAAGATACCCCCCCCCCCCCTATTACGGTTTGCATCGTCAGTACGTCAAAAAAACGTCGACCAACTTCGGCATTCGTCGGCCGATTTTTAGGCTATTCAGATGTCAGTAATATTTGGTAATTCGTACAAACAAGGCTCCATGTTCATTCCTATCTATTTTTTTAACCATTGCAAGTGCAAACCTTTCTATTCTCATTATATTGTTGCAATAAAAGTTTTAAATAACAGTTAATAAGCGTTCATAACGTTAATACTTTAATTTTCAAATTATTTGACCGAGAAAAGCTTATTCTGAAGAAATCCACGAAAGAGTATTTTATAGAATTTTAAATCTTTTTTTCTTCCAGTTTTTATGTTTCTATTAATAAAAACTGTAATAAAAAAAGATATAAAATTCGATAAAATACTCTTTCGTTGATTTCTTCAGAATAAACGTTTCTCGGTCGAATAATTTCAAAATTAAAGTATTAACGTTATGAACGTTTATTAACTATTATTTAAAACTATTATTGCAAATATAGAATGAGAATAGAAAGGTTTGCATTTGTAATGGTTGAACACATAAATAACAATGAGCACGAAGCATTGTTTGTACGAATTACCAAATATTACTTACATCTGAACAGCCTAAAAATCGGCCGACGACTGCCGACATTGGTCGATGGTTTTTAAAGTACCGACGATGCAAACCATAATAGTGCCGTATCTCTCGGACAGTAAATTTATTCACGAGTATTTAAAAAAAATGAAGTTCGGTTAAAAATTGAAGAGTCGTCGATTTTCTGACACGAACAAATCCAAAATACCCCACTGTGTGACGGCGCGGCACTCCGTGCCGCTTTTTCACCGACATTATGATTATTCCCTAGTTTGACAAAGTACCGCTAGAACGCGCTCAGGTATCTTTCAAACAACTATCATAATATGTCCCCGTACTCCTTTCAGCTTCCATTATGCTATTATTAGTCGTCAGTGATCTCGTGAAGAGAGAAGGTGCGCGCTCTCGTCACTAAAGAGGAAGGCTTCAGGTTCAAGGTCATTTGAAGGTCATTTGAAGGTCAAATCGAGAAAAAACGGTAAAAAATTATAAAAAAAATATGTTATAGGTTTTTGGGGTCGCTGATTACGAACCTGGTGTCCGCTGACCTTTATCGCGTCAGGATCAAGGTCATGGGAAGGTAAAATCGAGAGAAAACGGTGAAAAAAATATATGTTATCGATTTGACTTTCAAATGACCTTGAACCTGACGCGATAAAGGTCAGCGGACACCAGGTTCATAATCAGCGACCCCAAGAACCTATAACATATATTTATTAAATTTTTTTACCGTTTTTTCTCGACTTGACCTTCAAATGACCTCCAAATGACCTTGAAACTGAAGCGATAGAGTTCAACGGATGCCAGATTCGTAATTAGCGACTCGAAAAACCTATAACGTATTTTTTTGGATTTTTTTACCGTTTTCTCTCGATTTGAC
>NC_046664.1:4010678-4043390 GCF_010883055.1 Belonocnema kinseyi | reverse complement strand
CGACTCGGGATACTTATAAGATACTACCATGATTTTTTCAGATTTTTTGGTCCAAAAATAAATTAGGCCAAAAACCGGCCTTACCGACCCTCCCTCTTTGTATGTATGCAACATTGTATCACCTAAACCAAGTGCCACTCATATCCAAATACTGAAGACTCTGATGCCAATATTAAAATTTCTCATTAGCAAAAATAGAATTTGAAATAAAACTACAAATCAACATGCATATTATGGAACAAGTTGTCGATTCCGTATGGGCGGCACAACATACCGCCCGCCGGCGATCTACTTCGCAAAGTAGGCGCCAGTGCCCGAGGGTTAAGCACATAAAATTTACAATAATAATTTGTAATATTTCTAAAATCTAAATTCTCAGTTAATATATTATTATAAGCGTAGCAATATTTTTTACAGAATGGGTCACAAAAATTTGCAGATGGCCTTGCACAGCTGTAGGTTATATTTCGGATTTTTTTTCATACTTCAAGCTAGGCTAGCCGACAGGCTGCAGGCGTTAGAAATGCGAATTGTTCTCTAAAGTTTCAGCACTAGTTCACAGCAATATAAAACAAAGACGATTTTAACTTTTATTAAACTACCCAGCATATCTTCTACTATAGGATTAGTTCTATAAAATTTAATAGATATTTCTTAGCGTGAAGAGTGTCAAAGTAGGGCCTATATTTAGACTCGGGATATTCGTAACATCACTTCTTGTGTATGATAAACTGATTTTAATTAAATGTATACTTATGAGAGAATTCTATCAGGGAAATTTTAATTTTCGGAAAGCGTAAATAAATGATATATTATATAGTACTATATTCACCAATAGAATGAAAGATGACCATCAAGGTGTAGACTAGAATAAAAACGTGGCCCATATTTTGCAACTAAGGGAAAAAAGAACAATTCTTCAATAAAGAATTTAGTTAAAAGTGTATCTAAAAAATATTCTAGTGTTTTCCTAATATTCATGCATGTTATCTGAAAAGCTACCTCGTTGATAATAGGATTAAAGCTTGCCCTTCTAAAATACTTATATTTACATTTCATGATTCAGTCCTAAGCAATAAATATGATTGCCTCAATCGCATCTAATATGTGAAAAATAAAATTATTCTTTTAAAAGATTGTTTCATTCTACGTTTCTCAAATATAAAAAGTATTTAATTAATGATATAAAAAAATTAACAAACTGAATTTCAAAGTATTTGAGTAGTCATGTTTGAATAACAAGCATCTGTTAGACAAGGCGTATCTGCTCCGAATCATCAAATAAAAAGCTGTAACAATGTATGGATATAATTAAGATCTTCAGATATGTAGGAAAATTACCACGATACCACATTCAAAATCAAAATTATTAAAATATATTTATTATTTAATAAACATAGAAGTAAGAGATGAATAAACTTTTTGTTAAAATTCTCGTCAGAAAATAAATAAAATTTTTGACAGGAGAAGATTCAGAGCCAATGCCTAAAAACTTGCTAGCTTTATGAGATTTATTATTTGTGCCACGCGAATAAGAAGTTCACTTACAGCTGCTCCGAAGTAGTATCATAAATTTAACTGCACAAAGTCATGAGCAGTTTTCAATGCCTAATCTTAAAAGCTAATTAAATTAATATCATAATCGCTTGAAATCTATTGCAAGATGTCGTGAAATCTCTTTGCTAAATTCTTTGAGCAGCATTCCCGTCGTTTGTGATACCAAATCTAGGTTTCGGTTTCTCGATTATTAGACCTGACTGCATACGAAAAACTTTTTTATGTTTTCTATGCGTCTCTACTTTTTCGTTATCTTAACTAGCAGTGACTTGACAATTTTTGCATCTAGTCTATATGGCAGATGCAGACAACTATCGAAACATCTAATCCAGGCATACAATTGGGACAATTCTTATGTGAAATTTTCATCACACTGTTTGAGGAAATTTTTCTAAAATTTCTTATAACTCACTTAACACTGGGGAAATTTCCGTCAAATTAAGGAAATTAGATAATACCTACCATTTTTTGGGAAATTTCCCTAAACTTAAGATAAATTATTAAAGTTTTGGAATATTCCCTACAATTTAGGGAATTTAGTGATTCCCACTAAATTTAGGGAATCGTCCCAAAATTAATGTTTAATTTGCCGCGTAGATCAGGTAAATTTTCTAAAAATGCTTTAGTATTTGCCATATGTAAATAAAGTGTAATCCAGCAGGTAGTTGAAATTGGAAAGAGAAAAAGTTTTTAATTAATCAGTGAAGGGTAGTATACTAGTACTAAAATATTCGGCACGCTGCAGTTCTGATTTCTCTACCACTTTCATTTTAGTCTTGCGGTTCTGGTCTAGTAGCTTTAAAGAAAATCCGCAAGGCCGCGACGTGCCGCCTCTCGCGCAACAGAAATGACGCTTAGAGTGTTTAAGACAGCGAAGCTCTTCCCATTAAATCTTAGAAATTAGCGTCAACACAACTTTGGGGAAAATTCCGCAGGAAATTTTTCAGTGTAATTACTTCGGAACAATTTTATTATAATTTTATACCTACCAGTACATGATCAGACCCGAATCGGGTAAGTCAGGTGACCCGACTAGCCCCCGACTAATCTACCGTGACGATACTGGTCGGGGGCTAGTCAGATGACCCGAATATCCCCCGACTTTAAGTGGGGTTAACTGTTCGGGAAGGAGACTAGTTCCCCATTCGAATTTCTACACGGGGATGCAGACTGATGCCAAAAATTGTATATATTAACTATTGGGATTGTTGTAATCCTAATTTCTGTGCTCTTTCTTTATTTTCCAATGTCATATAAATCGCTTTTGTAAAATTAACCCTTCTATATAAAAGGAACTCATAAAATAGTAACATGGTACTTTTAAGCATCATTATTACTCATCAAAATTATTTTCCAGTCTATGTGTGTATGTTCAAAAAATATAATTTGCCTTTTCCGATGCATCTTTTAATGCTTTTAAACAACTTCTAGCACAGCAATTAAAGTAATTTATTTTTATATAAAGAACAATCTAAATGTTCAGAACGGTTGAAAATTTTTTGAGAGTAGACTTTTTCTAAAATAATTTTTTCAAATAGTTACTAAAACTATTTTTAAACATAAGTTTCAATTGTTTTAAAATCTTAAAAACCACTTTTGTGAATAGGGACGCTGGGGATCTACATGTATCTTTTTAAATACATTTTGGCTATTATCTGTGTTTTATCTTTGATCTTTTATCTATGAGAACCATTTTCCCAAATCACATCCGAAAGAAAATGCATCCCGTTGTGTACAAAATTGTAAAATTTAAAGATAAAAAAGATAAAGATAAAAGATAAAGATAAAATTAAGATTAACTTCACGATAAGGACAATTTTTTGGGGTTAATAAAACTTGATCATTTACAACATTGATTCGATAAAAAACCAAGTGAAGGATCTACCTGGACAGCGTGGAACTGGTATGGGTTTCCCTAATGCAGTTGTCCAGAAATGTATATAATCTACCACTAATCAAATTCAGACGAATTTTGCGACAAGGGTATTTTTCGAGGGATGCTATAATTTCATACCTCAAATCATTGGGTCTGTTGAAAACCCAGGTGACTGATATACCTGGATAAGTTAGAAATTTGAGGAGTTTTGATAGTAGCAGAGTTGACAAGATTCTTAAAGGCCTTCTCATCAAACTAACTCATATTTCACGTTAGGGGTGATTTCCTGTGACAGTTGGAACATAATTCCTCACCGTGTTAACCCGCTGGAAAAATCAAGAAACATTACTAGCTTATTAAAATCGAATTTTCACAAATTCGAATCTTGAATATTTATTAGCAGGAACACCACGACCCTATATTTGAAGGAGACAATAAATTGGCGATTTGATTTTATGTGACAATTATGTACAGAACGGGATGCATTTTTTGTGAATGTGATTGTGGTTGCATTATACACTTGCTTGTCTAACATGGTCAAAGAAAGTTGTTAAGAAACGGAAATATCTTCCCCATCTGCAATTTTTTTGAAAGGGATAAGCTTATCAACTACTCGTAGCTTATCAAATTTACGTCGTCAAATTTATGTACTTAGTCATCAGTGAGTTTCTGCGTAAATCTACTCTGACCTGAGATGCCGCCAAATCCCCATTTACAAATCGAATTTAAGTTTTTAAGTTTTTCCGTCTTCTTAAGTTTCTATTTAAATTATATCTGATTTCGAAAATTAGTATTTAAGTTAAGTCCCGCAGAAAACTCTTATCCAGTAAAATATTAAGACTACATCATTTTATTTATATTATTTGACTGGGAAATGATTTCCGGGAAAGACATGCCGATTTATGCCACAGCCTCTCGGTCTTAGTGTATTACCGAAAAATTGATGCCCGGGGGAAAACATGCCTATTTGTGCCAGATTTTCTCGGTCTTAATATTTGATTGGGAAAGTGATGTCCGGGTAAGGTTGCCCGTTTATACCACAGTCCCTCGTCCTCAATATTTTACTGGTGTTTTGATGCCCTAGGACAATTTGCCCCCTTATGCTTCAGGATATTATTCCTACTATTTGAATGGGGAAATGATGCCCGGCAAAGAAATACCTATTTGTGTCAGTCTCTCGGTCTTAATATTTGAATATGAAAGTCATACCCGGTAAAATCTGGCCCGTTTATGCAGCAGTCTCTCAGCCTTAATATTTTATTAGGAATTTGATGCCCTGGAAAGACTTGCCCATTTCTGCGACAGGCTTTTATTTCTATTATTTGACTTGGGAAATGATATCCGGGAAAGACATCCCGATTTATGCCACAGTCTCTCGGCCTTAGTATTTGATTGGGGAAGTGATGCCCGGGGAAGACATGTCTATTTGTTCCACAGTATCTCGGTCTTAATATTTGACTGTGAAAGTCATACCTGGGAAAATCTTTCCCATTTATTCAACAGTCTCTCGGCATTAATATTTTATTGGGGAATTGCTGCCCTGGAAAGACTTTCCCATTTTTGCCACAGGCTTTTATTTCTATTATTTGTCTAAGGAAATAATGCTCGGGCAAGACAAGCCTATTTTTTCCACAGCCTGTCGGTCTAAATATTTGAGTAGGAAAGTGATGTCGGGGAAAGCTTGTCCGTTTATGCTGCAGTCTCTCGGCTTAATATTTTACTGGGGATTTATTGCCCTGGGAAGACTTGCTTATTCAGGCGACAGGATTTTATTCCTATTATTTCACTGGGGAAGTGAAAATGAAAAACCTGTAATTTTATTTTTTAAACAAAAGTGATCCATTTTGAAGACAAATAAAAATTTCATTCAAGATAGAAAAAAATTTGACAAATGAAAATTTTAAGAGAAAAAAAATTAATAATATAAAATAGAAATTTCGACAAACTATTCATTTTTTAAGTTTCCTCGTTTATTTGGTTAAAGATTATATCAATATAATTCTGCTAGGCTTTTCGGAAAAATTTGAAAAGATTACGTTTAAGATTCCAGGTTTGTCCAAAATGTATCGAGCTTTTGGAAATCTTTTAAAGTTTTCACATTTTTTAAATCTTTTCAAAATTTCTACATTTTTTAAATATCTTTGAAACTGACTAGATTTATTTCTTTAACTGATCTAAAATTTTCCGGAATTTTCCGTAAACTGCTAAACATATTCTGAACTGCCTAAACATATTTTGAAGTTTCCAAAGCTTAAAATAATTCTCTTAAAATAAAGAATAAATCATTCAAAATTTGTCTAAAAATTTTAAGGTCGATTTGTTTAATTTTTGCGTTTATGTATCATAAATTAAGATAAAGGTTTGAAAATGTTTAAAAATTATAGTGTGATATAGCGAAATATTCAGAACAGAATTATGTCGCAATACTTTTAAAAACTGCAAGTAAAATTGTCTTTTATATCAACCATGTTTAGAAACATTCACAAATAAATTTTATCACCAAATAATTGATTGAAAATTAATTTGGTTCAAATTTAAATTTTCTGGCTTGGAAATTTAACTGTTTTTTAGAAATTCGTCTTTTTAGGTAAAGAAAATGTATTATTATAAAGTGAAATTTAACTGCTGGTTGAAAATATATCTATTATACTAAACATTCAACTATTTTGTTGAAAATACGTGTTTTTGTTTTGAAATTTCAACTGTTATTATACTATTATTTTACTGAATTTACTGAATTTTTTGTTAAAAAACCGCCCTTGTAGCTCAAAATTTCAATTATTATATCAACACTTTAACTATTTTTTTCAAGATATTTGTTTTTAAATTAATTTTCAAAAATTTAAATTTCATTCTAATATTTTGAGTTAAAAATGGTTAGTTTCTAGTCAAAAATTAAACTTTTTAAATTATAAATAAATTTGTTTATTAAAAAAATTAATTTTTAGCTAGTTTTATTTTTAACTAAAAAATTCTATCAATTTTCCAAACGAGTAGAATTTCATAAAAAACAATTTAATGTTTTAAACCAATAACGTGTATTTTTAACAAAAATACGAATTTTCGTCTTAAAAGTTTAAACAAAAAATGTCTTTTTAACAAAACAATTCAACTTATAAAGGACAAGTTGAATTTTCAACCAAAAAAGATGAATTTTCAAAGAAAAATGTAATAGTTGACATTTCAGTTTGTACTGATTTTTATTTTTAATTTTCCACATAATAGTTGTATAATTAATATTTTCCAAACAAGAAGAATCTGGCGAAAAAAATAGTTTAATTTTTTAAACACAAATATAAATTTTCAACAAAAGAGACGAATTATTAACTAAAATGTTTTACCAAGAAAATTAATTTTGGGCAAATCAGTTCAACTTCTAACAAAGAGGTTGAATTTTTAAGCGCTGGATACTTCCGCATAAACTTTTTAAAACTAAAGGTGAAAGCATCGACAACATTAATTTGGTGATTGTGAAGTCTCTTTTGTTAAAGCTCCCTCGGCTTTAACGAAAACATTCTCTTCACGTATCTCGTGCTTCGCACTCGAGTTTATCAAATGAAATTTTATATAATTCCCATAAATGCATACAGACATATATACATACGTACACACACACATACATACATACATACATACAAACCGACTAATTTGTAAAAACCTGTTTTTCGGATTCTGGGGGTCTCAAAAAGTGGAGATTTGACAACTACAAGGGGGGGGGGGGGTCCAATTTTACACAAATCTAATACCTTCTTTGATACTTGGTTCATTAAATGTGATAGGGAAAGTTTTTAGGGACAGTGGTATATTGCTGTGGAGGCGGATATATCGAAAGGAGTCTTCAAAAATTGCCTGGGGTGATTCCCTTTAATTAAATATATTTTTTGGTCTTATTTGAAGGCAACTGAGACTGGATTCTTTAAATTTGATAGCAGTAGTTCTTACCATTTGTGGAATATTGCTGCGAGGGTGGATATATCTACTACAAACTTGGAAGGCTGTATGTGAAGATTATTTTTAATTTGAAATATTTTTTACCGTTTTAATTGGCGGAAGGCGAGACTTTCATATAGGTGAAGCCCAAAAAAGGTCAACATTCTGGCACTGATGATTTTTTCAATTTTTCCAATTTTATGTAGTGGAGATGTTGGCGGCCAGCACCTCTACCAAAAGGTCCGGTTTTTTGAGGAAAATAAGAGAACCAGAAAATCGGGATTGTTGCCAAAGAAGAGCTAAAAAAGCACAGCATTCTAATAAGCTTACATTTACTTTTAAGTGCATATTTTATTTTAAGAGTAGTTTTTAAAAGATAAGCTTTTTTTGAGAAAACTAAAAGAACCCCAAAAATCGGCAACCATGCCCAAAAAAGCCTAAGAAAGCCCGAAATGATAGCATAAAGAAAATATTTTTATTCCATTGTGAATATGCTAGCGGAACGCACCTTGAAACAACTATTAATGGAGTTGACCTTGATTCATAACTACACTCACGAAACTCTTATTATTTCGGGGTTTTGAGGTTATGAGGCATCAAAGACTCAGAATTCTTTTTTTTGTAGGCCTGTGAATTAAATCATTGGGGACCGTCATACATTCAGTTTTTATTATTATTTGTTATTACAAGTAACTCGTAATATTTTATGGTAGCTTCGGAACACATTTTGTTAGTATATTATTTCTTCTAATTTATTTAATGAGGTGGAGGATTGTGGTTGATATGATATACTTTAAAACTGTTTAAGATCGGACGAAGGCGGCCGACTGGAACTACACTGAGTTCATGCCTGGTCAATGGAGTAACGGTGCCGCTTTGTATGTTCATTTTCACCCGTCTCTTGGAGCCAGTGCGAGAATGACTTGTATATATTCCAGAAAGATCATTATTAATCCCCAATATTGCAAACACGTCGCCAGAAAGTGTTGTTAATACAATTAGTTCTTGGATTGTTATGGGTTCATAGTGATTCGCTTCTTCGAGTAATAAAATTAATTTATTAGCAGGAAAAGTGTATCTTTGTAGTTCGAATATCAGGTTCGGATCCTTTTTGGCAATAAGCCGAATAAACTGAAGCTGGTCAAGTTCATATCCAGATCCGTCAGAAGAAGGAAGCCTGGTAGGCAGAGCCATGCGCCTAGAAGAAGAACTAGACCTGGAACCAAGTGGTGGCTCGGCAGGAGGAAGAGACCTGAAACAATAATTTTCAATTCTTACAAGAAAATAAAGAAGGAGAAAATGGGCTGCCTTGAGGAAGACCTAGATAGGGTTACCATTAAATAAGCATGAATATTTCTGAATTCTTATAAGGTCTTCTATTATTCCTTTATGGAAAAAAATTTATTGTACATTGAATTTTTCAAGCAGCAACTATGCAAATATTTGTTGTTTAAGATATTCAGAAACATGGTTTACAAGTCAGCAATCTAAAAAGAGAACAGGAATCATCTAAAGCGCATGTCAATTGGCAGGAAATGAAAAGAAATCAAAGGAATACTAAAGAACTGAATGAAATACCTAAGACAGCAAGGTTATATATAATTTATATATGGGATCCCACAAAAGTAGCGGAACAGGCCTGCATCTTCTTATCTGAGGTCATTTTGACGAAAGTCAAGGTCATTCTCGTAGTAACGTTTAACAAGGAACCTGACGGTGACCTTAGTTTTGACCTTGAGGATGACCTTTATGGTTCTTTCAAAGTCAACTGGCTTTAGAATGAAAATGCCCCTTTTTGATAAAGAAACTCGAAAGATAGGAAAATTTTACATTCAAATATGCACTTAGATCATATGTCCCGGATGACCTTAAAGCCTACCCTAAGGGCATTCTAAATCAAGCAATGTTTTGATGGCTATTAGAACATCATTCTTAGAAAATATTCCATAGAGAAGAAAGTTATGTAAGTATTACGCGTTGATAAAAGTCTAAACTTTGACCTTGACCCTTTCTTTGGGGTCGTTTAAATGTCATGCCAGCTCAGGTCAAGTAAGTGAGGTCAATTTTTGGCGTTAATGAAAAACATTACCCAAGGGGTTTTTAAAGATCACTAAGGCTGAATCTGTATGTCATGAATGTGACTTTTTTCACCTTGGAGATAACCTTGATGACATTTATGGTTCTTTTAAGTCCAACTTTTTCCATAATGAAAATCATAATTTTGTCACCTGTAATCAAAGTGAAGGGAAATCGCAGAAATAAATATTTTTTTATTTTATAAGTCGAATTCGTCGATGAAGGTTACTTCAAGGTCATTTAAATTTATACTAGGTCTGCTTACCTATGGGAAGAAAGTTTTCAAAAAAATTTCATAACGACTAGTTATTAAGTTCAACGAGGTACATGCAGTAGGGACGTTCAACACGACATTAAAGTAGTCATGACAATCATCAACGTTATCACTAAGGTCAAAACAAAACTCGCATTCTGCACATATAGATTCAGCCTCAGCGACCTCAAAAACCCCTTGGGTAATTTTTTTTGTTAACGCTAAAAATTGTTATCACTCACCCGACCTGAGCGGTCGTGACCTTTAAACGGCTTCCAGGGTCCGCTACTTTTGTGACACCCCGTATAGTGAACAAAACACTGATATTTTTTATTTGTTTTATATAGAAAAGTTTATGAAATAAATAGAAAACCATTATTGTGATAACCCACTATAGATAAACTGAATATTACTTTTTCACATAGAAAATGATTCAAGTAGATAGATAGATAGAATTGAAAGTGAATTTGAAAGCCCTCAGGGAAAATTAAAAAAAATTGAAAACTGGAAAAAGATATGTAGAAGTGAGCGGATTTTTAAAGAGTTGCAAAAATTCAGAGTTCAATTGAAAAAAGTTTAAAGAGTGACTAAAGAGGGAAATGAGGAAAAAAGAGACTAAAAGTTACGTTAGTGATTGTGTGGTACTCAAGAATATTGATATTCATAAGCGTAGTATTTATTTCTTAGCTTGAAACCAACAATTTTACTTCGCAATGTGATTTAACGATAACTAATTTTGTTTTCAAAGTAACTCACCCATGACCGTAGTTTACATGCTCTACTCTATAACCACATAAAAACTGGCGCTGGGGACCTACTGGAGTTTCCTTGATTTCAACTGTGGTCAGTGGAGTAACCTCTTCGTTTATCATGTTGATTTTTGCCCGTCCTACGCGAGAATTGTATGTACGTGTATATATTCCAGCAAGAATATTAGTACTCTCCAATACTGCAAAGATGTCACCATCGAAAGTTGATAATACAATGTGTTCTTGGGTTGGTATAGGCACATACTTATTGGGTCCTTCGAGCACTAAAATATATTTATTGGCCGGAAAAGTGTATCTCTGAAGCCCGAATTTCCGTTGCGGATTTCTATAGGGAATTAGTCGAATAAATTCAAGTTGGTCAAGTCCATAGCCAAGTACGTTAGAAAAAGAAGACGCTGTAGGTGGGGTTATGTGCACGGCTGTTGGATCCCGGGACCTTGAACGAGGACGAAGTTCGGCATTAGAAGAAGACCTGGTCGAGGAATAAGGTCTGGCATCAGGAATAAAACTGGTAGGAGCAAAGAAAATAGGTGGAAAATGCTGTCTACCAGATGAAGAAGAAGATGGTCCGGCACTTGAACCACCTGGAATAGGGGTACCACTAGTAAAGAAAGGATTCATTTTGTTGCAGAGCATTTTGCTATAACGATCATTTGTCTTTTTAGATCATAATGATCTGCCAATTCGAATCAATTTGATCTTATTTATTGGGTCATTTGTTAGACAAAATAAAATATATACTAATTTTCTAATACCAGATTTTGTTAAAATTTTCACTTTAGGAGTACACTGCTCGATCAGAAACCATAAAGAGCTTGAATATCAGATAGAGTACTTAAAGAAGGTTAGTTTTGTCTTGATTAATGATCCCGAATCAGATCATTCATTCCGCCCGATCAAAATGACATTCATTTTAGTATAATTTTTAACATTTTTTGACCTTATATAGGGTGAGTGATCCAGTGGCTGAACAGTCACCAGTGAATGAACACTAATGCGAAAAATATATAAATTCTACCTTTCAAAGTTAAAGTCTTTATGAATTTCTATATATTTGAAATCTCGAAGCTATTTTTAATAGTTTAATATACCATTCATTACAGTAAATTCTTGTAAATAATTTTACAAATTTGTTGAATGTGAAGCATCATCGGTTATGGTTAGTGATGGTGAGAAAGTCGTCGACCACTATAGGGTACGTGCCTGAGCAACTCCTTGTTTACACTGCTTTTGCAAAACAATTCTTTACTTTTTCTGCATCAAAGTTGTGCTGTTATAGTTTTAAGATATTATTATTTAATTTTCCACAAGGTTTTTTCAAAAAAGTACGTTTTTTTATTAATAAATGAGTGTTCACTTACTGGACCTTTAAATTGCCCGTGTTCCAGTGAACGAACGCTGTGTTTATTTATTGGAGCAAAACTGTCACCCCGCAGGTCCAGTGAATGAACAGCAGGTGACGGAGACCTGGCTGTTGTTTCGTTACATATAAATTAGTTTGTTTTAATTAATGTGACTATAAATATCGAAGCTATAAATATAAATTTAAATATAAACTACAAATAGTTATTGAGTATTTTTGTAGACGAAAGTAAGTGAAAAATCGTGATATGGCTTTGCTTCTTAGAGAGAAAAGTCATTTTTTAAATTATTGTTAGCAATTGGGGAAGTGTGCGATTTGGACAATCTATCAAGAAAAAATATAGTGTGCCGTGATTGAGGTTAGGTTGCATTGTGGGGATAGTTGGTGGTCAAAATTTTTGAATTTTGGTACTTCGTTAAAGTGTGTTTGTCAAAGATGTCAAGAGATTATTCTTGCACTTTGAGAAAACTAAAATTATCAAAGACTGTGATCCTTCTTAGAAATCCTATAAGATTTTTTGAAAATCCTTAAACTTCTTAGCCTTTTTTTTAAAATCCCTTCAAATTCTTGACAATCCTTAAAATCTTTGAATTTTTGAAAATAACTTTTAAATTATTTTCTAAATATTCTTTAAAGTCACTAAGACTTATGGAAATATTTTTAAATCCTTTAAAACTAAACTTTAAAATCCCGTCAAGTCCTTCATGATTCCTTAAAATCACTTGAACTCTTCGAAATTCTGTAATATTTCTTGATAATCCTCAAGCTCTTCCGATTTTTTTTTAATCTCTTCAACTTCTTTACAAACATTTAAAATCTTTCGAAGTTTCTAGAAATTGACTTAAATTAATTCAAATCTCTTAAATTCCTTTACATTTTCTCTAATTCCGTTGAATCTCTTAAAATTCCTTAAAATCTTTGAACTTTTTCAAATTCATTAAAATCTTCTTTAATAACTTTTCAAAAACTCCCTTGAAATTCTTTAAGACCTCTAAAACTCTCGTAAAGTCATAAAAAATAACTTGTAAATCCTTCAACATTTTTGAATTAGTTTGAAATCCTTTAAAAAGAAACTTGACGATTCCACCAAGTCCCTAGTGATTCCATGAAATCACATTATTATTACACTATTAAGCCATTTTCCTTTCGGGGTAGGCGTGAGCCACTCGGTAGGGGAAAGGAGTAGTGTGTGGAAGGGATAGAGAATTTTCAGATTGATTCAGAATTCTCGTGCTATTCAAGTAAATAACACGTTCGTTCCGCAAAACTGCTTCGACCCAGGTTTCTGATCAATCTCTCTAGCAATCGCCCCAAGTGAAGATCCTCACAAAGTCGTTATGTAAGGTTCCCCACCTGGGTTCATTAGTGGCCAAGGTCTTTTGTTTCAGGCGTCATTCACTCTACTGGCACTCTTTTTATTAACTATTTGCCGCCATACTTTCCTGTCCTGGCATACTTATCTAGCTTCTTTTATGTCCATGCATTTTTTTATGCAGGCTCTCGTATTTCTATGACTTCTTATGCCTCTTTTAACTAGGGTCTCATTCACACATTCTAACCATTCTTTCCGCGGTCTACCTCTGGGCACGCTGCCATTTATTTTACCTTGATACACTTGTTTCATTAGTCGTTCATTTGGTATTCTCTCAACATGTCCGAACCATCTTAACCGATTTCTTTCCCATGTGTCTACTAGCGTCTCTTTTGAACTACATTCTTTTAGGATTGTCTCGTTACTTACTTTGTACATCAGGGTTTCCCTAGTAAATAAGCTACCAAGATATACAAACTTATCAACTTGTTCAATTCTCTCATCATTTAATAGAATATTGCGTAGTGTTTTCTCACTCTTTCCTTCGAACACCATAGTTTTTGTTTTACTTGCATTAATTTTGAGGCCCATGCTCTTCATGCTTGCATCCAGTTTATTCAACATTCTTTGTAAGTCTTCGATAGACTCTGCCATAACAACCTTATCATTTGCAAACGCTAACCCACGTACCCTTACTGTTTGGAGATCCACACCCTCTTCGTCGAAGAGAGCCATTCTTAAACACTTGTTCATAAATAATATAAATAACCATGAAGACATAACGCATCCTCGTCTAACTCCTTGAATAATATCGAAACAGTCACTCAGTTTCCCATTCACTCTTAGACTCGCTTTGCTACCTGTATATATTGTTTTTATAGCTTGTAGGCTCCATCCATTGACTCCATACTCTTTCAGGACTTCCCAAAGTTTACTTCTATCTACCTTGTCAAAAGCTTTTTCTAGGTCAACAAATGCACAGAAAACTTTTTTTCCTACTCTCAAACTTTTTTCTGTTATTTGCCTTAAGCTGAATATTTGACCCGTACATGACCTTGGTGGCATAAACCCACTTTGAACTTCCCAAATCTTTCCTTCTGTTATTTTCATTACCCTACGAATAAGTTTTTGGAATATATTTTACTTACGGTGCTTAATAAGCTAATCCCTCTGTAATTATTGCACTCGCTTTTATCTCTCCCCCTTTCTCTTGTATATTGGTACGATAATCGATTTTTTCCAATCGTCTGGGACGTCTCCCATCTGGAAGCATAAATTTATTAATTCGCACACTCTATGTGATATGTACTCGCCACCGTGTTTAAGCGTTTCAGGGTTAATACCGTCTACCCCGGCAGCCTTACCGTTTTTCAAGTTCTTAATTATATCCCTAATCTCAGTGGGACAGACTTTCTAAATTGAGTTTTCCATCGCATCGTGTTCAATATCACAGCTGTGGTGTCCTATAGCTTCATCTCCGAATTGTGTTCTGAAATAGTCTCCGAAAGCCTCTAGTATTCCGTCTGGATTATATACCATTTCCCCCCTACTATTCCTCATGTTTACAATTTCTGTACTTTTGTTTCCTTTCATTTTTTTATAAAGTAGTTTTCTGCTTCCTTCAAAGTCGTTTTGTATTTTTATCTCTTCTTCTGCTCTAATTGTATCTTTACTTTCTTTAACTAATCGTTTAAGTATCCTGTTTTCGCGTCTATAATCATTTCTACGTCTACTTCTTTCTTCATTGCTAAGATCTGCAATGTTCAAAGTTCTCTAGTACGCTTCTCTTTTTGCTTTTTGGGCAGCCTGAATTTCATCATTCCACCACGCATCACCAGACATTCTTCCTACAACTGCGATACCACACACTTTGATCGTACATCTAACAAGAATATTCCGCATCATTGTCCAGGCGCCCTCTATATCTTTGTTTTTTATACGGTCCTCCCACGTTGCCCTATCTGTGCTTTCAATTATCTTATTTTGGAAATCTATTCGCACATCCAGTTTCTGTAGGTTCTCAATTTTGATTCGCGTTTGTTTTGCTTTCTTGCTTCTCTTTTTTCTCCATCCCCGACCTAAGTTAATTTTTGAGATCACAAGGTAATGATCAGTATTGCATTCAGGACCCCTCATAACTTTTGTTTCTTTGACTCTCTTAGTCTTTCATCCGCAACAACAAAGTCGATTACACTGCGGCTATTTCCTTTAGACCAGGTGTACATGTGGATCATTTTATGCCTAAACCAAGTAATTGTAATAAACAGACCCCTTTCTAAGCATAGACCAACTAAATTATCTCCGTTATAGTTTGTTCTTGGATCCCTAAAATGACCTAATACTCTTTCTGTATCCTGATTTTGGATGCCCACCCAACCGTTCATGTCTCCTAGTAGAATTACTCTTTCCCCATGTTCGCAAATGTTTATTGTGTCATTTAAAGTGTCCCAGAAGGCGTCTTTTACTTTTCTAAGATCACTATCAACCGGCGCGTAGCAGGCTATGATAAATACTCTTCTGATTCCTACTTTCATTCTAGCCCACAGCAGTTTGGGAGACATGAAACCATGGTCTTCGAAATGCTGCTTTGCTCCTTCATTCAAAATGAGACCTACTCCTTGTTTACCATGTGATTCACAGTCTACTCCTGACCATATTTCAAATCCGCCTTTCAACACGCCTTTTTTATGTCTTTTTTATGTCTTTTTATTTTATCGCCCATTATTTTTTCGCCCATCAATTCGTTGGGAGAGGGGGAAGGTAGAACTGGAGCCGAGAGAGTCGTCTTGGGTTTGTATTTTTGTTTTTATGTTGAGAAGGTCACCAGCCTTCAGCAGCGTTGTGATATACGGAAGTTAGTATCCGAATTTTTTTTAATTCCCTTCAACTTCTTTGAAATAATTTTAACAATTTCAAAATTGACTAAAATTAAATAAAATCTCTGAAAATCCTTAAATTTTTTTAGACTCCTTGAAATCTCTTGAAAATCCTTAAATCATTGAATTTAAAGAAAATTTAAGTCTCTTAAAATATATTCAAATCTTTTTAAATAACTTTTTAAATAGCTTTAATATTAATCCTTTAAAAGAAAATCTTAAAATCCCGTCTTTAAAATCATTGGAAATTTTCGAAATTGAGTATAGTTAATTAAAATTCTTCTTAATTTTCTTAAATTCATTTGAATATTAAAAAAATTACATCAATTGAAATCTCTTCAAACTCATTAAAACCTTTTCAAATTACTTTTCAGTAACTCGCCTGACATTCTTTGAAATCACCTGAAGTGCCTTAAAATTCGATAAAATCTCTTGCAAATCCTTAACATTTTTTTGATTCTTTAAAAAATTTTGAAAATTCCTTGAAAATCGTTCAATTTTTCTGCATTCTTTTATAATCCTTTCAAAATTTTTGAAATCGTTAAAAATCTCTTGAGAAATTCTAAGATCACTTAAAGTCTTTTAAAATCTTTTAAATTCTCTTTGATATAACTTTATTTGATATGAGACTACTTAAAATGACTTATTATCGAAAAGTATTATGACATAAGTCGCTGGTAATTGAGTTTATAACTTTGATAAATGCAAATTATTATTTTTCGTGGTAGATTGCCTAATCGCACATTTTTCTAATTGCCAACAATAATGAAATAAATGTCTTTTCTTTCTTAAAAGCAAAGTTATATCGCGATTTTTTACTTAATTTCGCCGAAATTAATTAATTTTAGTCTGACTCCTATTTAAACAATACTTTGCAGTCCACCAAGTGGTATAGCCTTGGTAAGCCTTATTGCCTTGGTAAGGCAACTTCGAGGTTAGAAATTTAATCCTTTTTTTTGAATTTAGAAAACGTTGTTTAACTATAAAAACATTAATTCGTGCTAGGTACTACTGCGTACTAGTCAATATATATTTATAAATGTTTAAACAATTTCAATTTTTACAACACTGTGATTTATAATTGTATTTGCTAACTTAACCTGAAGCAACATAGTAAGGTGTTGTATTACAAATGTTATGTGTCCTAAAAATCGCAGTTTTCTATTGTAGTTACTAGATAAGAGTTATCTATTTTTAAACTAAAAGTTGTATTTTTTTAAGGTTAAAAGAACTGATAGAAATGTTTTAAAAATAAATATTGCAATAAAAAATTAGGAAAAGTTAACCTAGTTCTGTGTTCAACTTTTGTATTCCCTCCTTTCTTTATATCTAAATGTCTTGTGCTTTTTATTAAAATAATATATTCAATGAATTTCGCAACGATTTTTTAATATTTTAAATTATTTAATTGCTCATTTTGTAATGTGCCTATGTAATTTTATACCTAAATCCTAATTCTAATTTGTAGTGATTCTATTGTTCATTCACTGGTGCTCTACTGTTCATTCATTGGCTCACAGTGTTCATTTACTAGTGTATTCGTAAACTTTGCACTAGTTAATTATTTTTTATAAAGCTTTTCGGTGAAAACAAAATTTGTTTATCGGATTATGAAATTTGAACCCTTGAGAATCTATTTTCAAAAGTTTTGTAAGAATAATCAATTATTATAACGTGAAATGGACTAGTGGTAATCAGTGATTTCCTTAAGTGTTCATTCACTGGGTCACTCACCCTAGAAGATTAAAAAGAATAAAAAAGAATAAAATTCAATGCAAAATAAAAAGCAAATAATAAAGTAAACATACAAAATAAGATCTGTACTTTATTTTGCAATGTCTAAATAAACAGCACCAGACCGAGGTACATAAATAAATAAAATATACATTTGATATAATAGAGTTATAATAGAGTTCGCTAGAGCCGAAAAAGCTTTAACAAAAGAGAATTCACAATCACCAAATGACAGTTGTCGATGCTTTGACCTTTAATTTCAAAAAGCTTGCGCACAAATATAGAATAAATACAAAGACCAAGCGCGTAGCGCGTAGTAAATGCATCATTAAGCGCGAAGCGCAAGACAAATACATTATTGAGCGCGAAGCGCGAGACAAATATATAATGAGCGCGCAGCGCGAGAACCAACAGCGGCAATATTTTTTTCTCGTCTCTTGTGTCCTTTTTCCACAAATATAATTTGTTTATTTTTAATCGCATTTTTTACGATTGAAAGAAAATCAACTCGCCCTATTGAAAAATCATTAGTGACAACTCTATAGATCTTTTTGGGTCAACAACGTTTGTTTAAAAGTTTGGATGAGTTTTAGGTTCATTTTGGAAGCGTAACTTTTATCCATTTATTTTTTTCATAGCTTGCGTCATTTGTCAAAAAATTAATATTTTCATGTCTATCGTTTTTTACGAAAAAAACAAAAACCGCACGTTTGTTGCTAATTTTGGGATAAACAATTTTTGTCTCATTATTTTTTTACATAGCTTATGTCGTTAGTCCACAAATTTTATTTTTTATTTTAAATGTTTTTTACGACTAAAAACAAAAACTATGTGTCTTGTCAAAAAGTGATTAATAACAAATTTGTAGATTAATTCATTGCGCGCAATTTTAGCACTATAAATAACCCTACATTGAATTTTTAAATCTTGAAAAAAATGGCTCCAAAAATTTTGAAAATGCGTTCACTTTTTGAATTTTCAGCAAAAATAGCTGATTTACGATATCTTTCTTTCTTTTTAGCCCTCACAAAAGTTTGCAAGAGCAAAATACAATCTGATCAATTTTTCAAAATTTATGGTTCCTACAGAATACAGACTACAGACAGGCATCTTCGTAAAAATCGTCTTTTCTAACTCAGGGGGTCTCAAAACGTGGAGATTTGATGAAAACCGATAAAGTGAAATTTTACATAAAACTAGTACCTTCTCATTCAGATAAGAATTAAAAAAAAACGGAAATGAATTATATTCTAAGTGCTCGTACTAATGTAGAAAAAAAATGTTGACTAAAAAATACTCGTATAAAAGTCCATGATTTTAAATGGTCGACTAGTTTGACTGCTTGCGTTAAGGCTGAGCGCTAGTTGGCCATACTAGGCGCGCGATTCAAAATTACATTTTAAAAAACCTTGTAATTTAAATAAATTATTACTAAAATATGCACAAGAATGTATAAAAATTATGTAACTTTTGATTTAGGACAAGAAAAAAAATTATAACACATATATTTAATAAATAACAGTTTGTTTTCTTTGAATTTTAAAGACTGACTTATATTCCACTAAACATTTTTTAATAGATAAATTTTTTGAAATAACATAATATTTTAGTATCTAAATATATAGAAGTTTATTGCAGAATATAATAATGATAACATTTGAATTATTCTAAAAAAAATGTCAGCTTAGAGTATTGTTCTTTTCGATTGAGACGTTGCAAAACGACACTCAAAGTAAAAAAAAAAATAAACAAAAATAAACAACTACAATGCACTTGTGATGCACTTGTGTAATCATAAAAATAAAAAGAACGAAAGGAATAAAAGATAGGAGGAAGGGAATTGCGTTGGTTGCCTTCTTGTATTTCTTTCCTTCTTTTTATTTTTGTCCAAGGAGGAAAATTCTTTTCGATTCTTTTTTAGGATAAAAAAGTGTTTTTCTTTTTTAATTTCAATAGGAACATTTGATGACAATTAGTAAGTTTAATATTTTTAGCAATAATCTTATCATAAGCCGATTTTTCTTTGTTTTCTCTTAAGTAATTATAAGTCAGAGAAGCTGTTGATAAACAATCAGAATACTTCTCAATATATATAATATTATAGAGGATTACTAGATTCCAAAACATGAAATTACATACAAGTCAAGTACTGGAAAGATTTAGTAGAATTTGTTATCAACTTTTATTTGAACTATAGGTACCTGGATTATGAGCATCTTCCTTACTGCTACCAAAATTTGCCAGAAGGTCCATTGTTTTGGGCGGCATACCTGATGATATTTCTGAGAAAGGACAAAGAATTATTGTGGATCTTGTAATGTTGAAATTTTATTTCATAACTGTCTTAAGTGTATAAGATTTGGTGGAGTTTTAATAAGAAACTTGACATAAAAATATAAGATAAAGTAAGATAGTATTTAATATAAGTTATAAAAGTATAAGATTTTAAAGTTTCAATAAGAAATTGTTAATAAAAATTTAATATTTCTGTAAGCAGAAAATTTGATAAAATTTTCAGCATTCCCAAACACAGGATTTGATGGAAATCTTGTATGGATAAGATTTAAGAAATTCGCCTGACTGAATTAGATAGGATAGAAAAGAGATTACGAGCTAGAAATTTTCATTTGCGGTGAGCTTAAAAAAGTTTAAAAAAATTGAAGATATGTAAAAGTATTTTATTAAACAATAGAATTAAGGATGACCATCATGGTAAAGACCAGATTGTAAAAATCCTCATTTTTTACAATTAAACGGTAAGCTGATTTGTACGGTATTTATAAATTTGGTTAGAAATTTATCTAATTAATATTATTCTGTTTTATTAGTCTATGCATCACATATAGTATCTTTATCGAAATCTCATGAGATACAAGCGCCGAGTTTGTTCTTTTGAGATATTCATGTTTGTGTTTCACAATTCAGTCCAAGGAAACAAACTTTGATTACCTCAACAGAGGCTAGCTTGAAAATATTAACGCAGCAATTGATCCAAATATTTTGTTCTTATCTTGTAAATGAAAATTGTAGCTAATAATATGAAAAAGTTCTTAGTCAATTTTCAATTGGAAGAAAATTATTTAGCACTGATGAGACAGATGAAAAGTACGAATTCTTAGGAACACAGAGAGTATAAACCAGAATCAAATAATATTTCCTCGTATGGCAAATTTTTCCACAAACTAATATGACATCATCGAATGTTGCAACAATAATAACGTTGACTTGAAACAAAACCATTTGCAAACTAAAAATCAATATAATTGTGTATTGTAGCATGACGTCTCGGCCATCGTGGGATAGGTGTAAATGTCAGGAAGGTATGCCTGAAAGATCACGCATGTTTCCTAAATAACGAAATATAAGCTTTTTAGTGAAATCAGAATATAACCAGAAAGATTTGAAAATTTTAGAAATTTCTGATATAAAAAATTGTTTAATACATACAATAACTGTTGATTTTTCAAAGCTTAAATTTCGATATTCCTTTTTTTCTGATTCTGATAATTTTATTTTCTATAGACCTCAAAAGACAGTAAAGTTTTGTTTTTAGGATTTAGAAGGGGGACAAAGGTGTCTTTAGACCAAAAATTTTAATTTGCATTCAATATTTTATTTATAAACCTCAATTTGTACCTTGGACTATAGCTTGGGCTTCTGCTCCAAAATTTGTTTTAACTATTACTGTGAATTTTCCTGATAATTCAAAACAGTTTCATACTTTATATTTACTTTGGAAATACTGAACATAAAGTCGATACCTACTGTTGTTGGTTCTTAGAAAATAAAAAATGAAGAGCGTTTAAAACTAAACAATTTTGATTTCCTAATATTAGACCCTTTCTATTCATTTCAGATAATATAAAATTCTAAAATATTATTTGTAAACGTTAGTTTCTTGAATATAAACAATATTAAACTGTTAAAAACTGGAGATCTTGATACTGTTCTTTTCTTGTAAGTGCTAAGTTTTATTTAAAAAACTAACACAACCTGCATTTGTTGTAATTTTCAGCAAACAGCAGTAATACATAGCTTAAATAAAATTCGAAATAATTTATCACTTTGAGGTTCCCATGCTTTTCTTCAGAAAATAATGTGTAGATTTAATTTGTACAGATAAAAATTAATGATATTGAACAATCTCAAGTGATCAAAATACAATTAGACTTTAAACAACAATGATTGCGAGTTTTTCAAAATATATCCTTACATCACTTTTTCTGTATGATAAACATATTTTAATTTAAAGTATACGTATGTAAGAATTCTCTTCGAAAAAGTGTTCTTTGTGAAAAATCTAAAGAAATTTCAAAATTAATGGATGTAGTATATAGTATTATATTTACCAATAGAATTAAGGATGGTCATGAAGGTGCAGACTAGAGTATAAAGGTTCCCCATATTTTGCACATAAGGGAAAAAAGAATAAGTTGGGAATAAAGAAGTTTGTTAAATGTGTATATAAAGATTTCCTGGTATTTTTATTCTGTTTATATATGTTATCTAATTCGTTACCTTGTTGGTTATAGACGTCAAACTTGTCCTTCTAAGATACTTGTATTTACATTTATATTAGCTTGTTCCCTGTGGCGTCGAATATATTTGGTCGCTTTAATCTGATCTACAGGAGCAAAAATAAAGTGTTTTTTTTAAATCAGAAATTTTCAATCTATTGCAAGCATCATTCTATTTTTAATAACATTTAAGTATTTAATGCCAGATAGACCCTAGTCATTTGGAACCAATTTCAGAAATTCAGTCGAACTAAAGTCAATTTGAATTTTTCCTCTGATTTAAAGAAAATGAACAGCCCACCCATTAAAGTCCTTTAAAAATCCTCAGGATAGTCAATCGTCACCATGGTCTGCCAGAAGCAAGAGATTTTTAACTGAAATTTAATAGACTTATATCATCTGTATTAAATTGAATTCCCATTGAGTTGTAGAATATATTTGTGTAATTATTTGAATTTTTTAGAAGGTTAAGAACGAGAAACCCTTTTAAATAAATGATTATTTTCCAAAGTCCACGACGTGGACAAAATTCGATTTAAGGCACTCCTCGATATGTAAAAAGTAGCATTTCTCCACGTTGTTATATAACATTTAGGATTCCACAATTTTTAAATTCTCAATTGTTTAAGTGTACACGAAAGTTTCTCAAATATAACCAGTATTTAATTACAGATTTAAATCAGATTACTATTCCAAATTTTACAGTTAGCATGTTTAAATAACAAGCGCCTATTAAGATACAAAACAAATGAGGGTGTGCGCTGTTGATGATTTCTTTAGGATGGATGTTCTTAAAAAAAACGAAACGGTTTTAGATTGACTAGGTGAATGGCTATATCGCATATCATACGATTTTGGATTTTTTCAAAATTAACAAAATGGCGTATGACATGCGCTATCGTTAATCTTAAAAAGAGTATGTTGTAAAATTTTAGTAAGGAGCGGTTAAGTAGCTTCAGAGATTTTATTAAGAAGCCGCCCAAGAACACTGTCTCAAGCAAAACGCGTTAAAATGTTTTTTTAACGAAAAATCGTAAAAAAATCTCACTTGACCTTAATCAGCGATGCGTGCACTATACATTATGCCTTCAGTTTCTACATAATTCTCGTTTTCATACAAAATAGACTGTCTGCGATTGATATCAATTTTTGGAAAATTCTAAAGTGGGTAGACCCCTTAAAAAGTATGAGAATGGCTCAAAATGTATTCAAATAATAAAAAACGAAACCCGCATGTTTTGTTGATAATCGAAATTCATACACATTTCATTTAGTATAGATAGTTTAGTATACATTGACATCACCTTAAGCCAGGACGATCTCGAAAAGACGGCTAGAGGCAAATGCTCTAACAAGTCGAGAAACGGCTGCGAAATTCGTGAGATGGAAGCAAGGACCGGTGAAGGTCGTACTCCTGTTGATGGGAGAGGAGTCAACGGTGCAGACGAGGTTGCTTTTAAAGAACCTGGGGCGAGTAAGAGCGCAACGACTTTCAAAAAGCTCTTCTCTTGTCGCTAATATGCAACTGGTTCCAAATGTATCGTTACCTTTCTCGAGAAGAAAACGTGCTAACAGCTGGTGAACGACACCTACTGCATGAGGTTTTGAAACCTACCTGGAACATTTTAAAGACTGAACTGCATCACTCGGAATTTAAACTGGCCCTCTCCTGTCGTGAGAAAGACATTGCACTGGCGCGACCCCGAACACATTAGGATCTGCCAGTTACCACTTTTGAGGTCTAGAGTTGTGAAGATTTTAGCCTATCGAGTACGTTGAGGAATTCGTGGATTTTCGAGAGGCGCTGGGGAGCGTCTACTATAGCATCATTTAGGCGTCGATAATCTAAAAAAACCTATAATCTCCGTAATGTTTCCTGGCGATCACAGCGGTCGTACTAAAAGGGGAGGACGTAGATTCGAAAATACAATCGCAAGCATTTCCTGTACTTGAACTTCGACGCACTGTAGTTTTTCTTCCGAGTAACGACGGCGTGGTTTGCTAGAAGGTGGCGAGCCGATAAGACGGATTTCATGATGGACATTTGCAAGGGTTCGCTGCAAACGACCTCTGTCGTGAAAGAGGAAAGCGTTTTCCAGGACAAGAATAGAGAATCGCCTTTCAAATTCCTTCAGAAAATCACATTGTATCTCGGCATTCGTGGTTTCCAGGGATAAGCCCGTGAGCTTAAGGAAGAGGCTTTGAATAAATGTGTTGTCGACCAGTGGTACCGATAAAGATACAATTGGATAAATTTTATGGATGTCGTGGTGTTTGTGTTACTAAGTCCTAAGATAAGTTCGGCAAGGGATCTACAGCTTCTTCGGTTTCTGCCTTTTCTTCTGTTTGAAGAATTCCCTAAACGTGATAATTAACGGGTATCTGACAAATTTTTGTTGGTGGTCATAAAGATTCGACCAATAAACCGACGACCTGTGCTTCCGGGGTTTTTAATAGAAGGCGAATAGTTAAAAGGTATTTTTTCGAAGAAATACTCCAGTAGGCTCGTTATCACCTTTCTTTAATGAGTAAAGCTTAGCGTAAAACCTATTCAATGCGCACGTTCCCGCGTAATATTGGATGATGAGGCTTTCAAATTTAGTCCATGAAAGTGATAGATTTTTATAAACTTGAAACCATTTTGTCGCGTCGTTTGTGAGCGACGTCGCGTTTAACAGTGATCACTCGGCTGGTTGCAATCGCGGTATTCGAGAAAAAGGTTCCACATGTGCTGAGAAATACGAAAGGTTTCTCATGATCCAAGCCTTCCAGAAAAAAGGTCGACGGAGTCTTTCTCGACAGGACTGATAGGAGCAGTACAGAATATATAATATACAATGTTTAATACTGTCAAAAATATACATACGTTAATTTTAGATTAACTCCTAATGCTTGTCCTTTCGTAAACGGTTTCCCTAGGAAGAAAATGTGTTCTGAAATATAGTTCTCAACCCCAAAAAAAAGAAACAACTATTTACAATTTTGTATGTATCAAGTAATTCCTAAACCGGTTCCTTACGTAAGCGGTTCCCTTGTGGATCTCACGAGTAAATTACTAGTTAAGTTTTCTTCCCGGAATTCAGAAACAATAAGATACAAAAATTAATAACAACACAAAGATATTAGACTATATTTCTTAACGTACTGTGACCCTGGTAAAACGACGTAACAAAGATCCTTCTGTTCCACTGTTTGAACGAGAGAAGCACGTCTGGCCTGTCATTGGACGGCGGCACGAAATAAGCGGGACTTGGCGTGTAATGGGAGAGCATTGATATTGTGAGATCTATCTTACTGTCTCGTTAGAAATTATACAATATAATAATTAAAAAATTTCAAGCAATGATTCATTATAAATATTAACTGTTTTATTTGTTACAATATTAAAGTTTACGAATTCAATAAATCTTCTAGTTTTTAGATTTTCGTCGCTACAGAAGCTTAACACTCCTACCGACCAATCTAGAAATAAATTCGTATATATATATATTTTTTTAATTTAATAATTTGAGAGATGCACAGTATCTAAAGTACATATTGTACTGTAAATGTATACTAGTTATGAGTTTGACTGTTTATCTCTCAAATTATTAAATTATACCAAGAAATATTCAAATTTATTCCGTGATTTCTCGGTAAGAAGTTTAATCTTCGGTACCGATGCAAATCTAAATATAAGGGATTTAGTGAATTCATAAATATTAATATCATATCAATAAAAAATAGGTTTACCAACAGATATTGAGAAAAATACGAACCTTCAAATTAGGGTATCTTTAAATAACTTGAAATTATTTTTTCGAAAATAGATGGAAAAATCATTTGGATAAAAACCAGTTGAAAAACGTAGCTAGTCTTTCTTATTTGGGAAATAGAACCATTCAAGAATACATTTTCGGAAACCATATTAAAAAACAGTTAGAAAACCAATTAATCTTGTGTAGCTGCATAAAACAAATCTTTCTAGGAAAGCAGTTGGAAAATCCAAATGTCTAATTGACATGGTAAACCAGTTGAAATAATCAGTTGGTAAAACCAAGTGGTTTTTTCACGGCTAAGTTTGTAACCTATAAAATTCTATTTTAACATTGCCTCAAATTTATCGAATTGCCTCATTCTCGAGGGAAACTTGCAAGACCTTGCATGTATACAGTTACTTTTCTCGAAAGGTAGTGATTGAAAAATCGAAAATAGTAATTCCGTTGTTTATATTTCGAGATTGCGCGCTTCAAATCGTTTTTTGAAACGTCGCATGACGGAAGAATGATTTTATTCCACCACGAGAAACATGGCCGTTTACCAAAACTGAAGCAAGCCACACAACGGAAGAGGGCAGCGTTCCTGCTACTGGGAAATTTGTCAGCCGCATAAACGACAAAAGATCGAGCATGGCCAACGACAGAGCAGCTACTTTCAAAGCACAGAGAAACTCATTTAAAGAGCAGTCGCAGCCTCCAGCAGGTATATCAATTAACGTGTTTAACGCACATTCAATCTGCAAATATTTGGATGGAAATTTCACAATCATTATGTTTTAATGTTGTACATAACTTTATTTTTATTGCCTGGCAAACAAAGACTCGCTTGACGCTCAAATAGATGCATTGCTCGATAAACCACGAGCAGAAAACCTAGAAGACTGGTAAAAATAACTCATATCACAACAATTGAAATATAAAGAAACGCATCCAATAATGATGACTTTTATATTACAGTGCGATAGTGGTTTATTCCACCTCGGTAAACGGCAGACCGGTAAAAATAAAATATTTATATACTTGTGTATATACGTATACGCATGTAATTCCATTGAACTTGGGTGCCAAACAGACCCCTAAAGTTGGCCATAAATATTTAAAAAAATAAAAATAGCCAATGCATGACCAGAACGATTAATTAAATACTACCCCGGCAATAAAAAAAGAAGAACTAGAAGAGACAAGATTATATGCTAATAGAAAACCTGAAGGACAGTAGCCAGGGGAACAAGGAATCTCATGCGTGGGGGGTCTTGAAATCACAACGGTACTTCAACATAATTTTAACACTTGAAATGATAGATTATTTATTAAAACACATTTTTTTGTACTCTGGTAATCAAACCTACAAATCTTATTCCCTTTAATTTTTACACGTGTACAATCTAACTCTAAAGAAAACGGTAATCAAGCGTACTGAGCCATGTGTCCGATTTCCCAAGGAGAGAAAATTGGAGAAGGGAATAAAAAAAAGAACGGTAAAAATGCAGACACTGAACCGACCATTCGATCGATATTCCTTTTTTTTAACAAGAGCACTTTTAGAGAGACTGGCGAGGGAACAGGTCCAACGGGATTTTCCAACGGGAAATTCCGCCTGTTGCGTCGCTTGCCGAATCTGAAAGAAGAAGATTTACCTTAGACAATTATTTATTTTGGGTTGGAAATAGGCCCTTACCTCCAACTTTTATCAATCAGTCAACGAGATCCAGTCGATTACAAAAAAAAAGGGTAGCGATAGATCCGAAAAATAGTCAGAAGAAAAAAAGAAAATATCCAAAGAACGCAGGGGCGTTCAACTTAATAGGAAGTAGGCGGCAATAGATACCCAGAGCTGGCACCGCGTACAATTGTTCCGTGAACTAGATCGTATTTGCATGTGTCAATTCACGTATATATGTATATAGTTCTCTCATTGTTTTCCGTTTTATTATAATTACAGGAAAGTCAAAGACTTAAAGCAAAATTTCAAGAATATGAGACAAAAGACAGATAAGCAACATTTTTTAATGTCTTTTTAATGTTTTCGCTGTATCGCATTTTTCGTTTTCTCGCTGCGACCGTTGCTGACAACGTGCGTGTGGCGTCAAATGCACATTCGACTGTTCAAGTTTTCGACTTCAAAAGTCAACCTTCGCTTGCCCGTTCACCCGCTATCGACTCACAGGGTGCTCGCGTCAGGGCGCATTCACAAAACCTCAAGTCGCAGCGCATCTACCGGAATAACCTAGAACTAAACAATTCCTATTCAACTTAGAGTCAATTTTACAGGGAGATTCTAAATACATTATAAAATAACGTCACAATCAACATAATCTCTTAGTGCAAAGTAAGTTTCTAAGATTCCAGGAACTTGACGGCATAAGAGTTTCGTTGGACATGAAATATGTCAAAAGTTCCTAAGTTCAAGCAATTGGCGGGAAAATTTGAAATTATTACAGAATTAACGTGAGTTTTAAATAATTTAGACAGAATAGAATGGATTAAAGGTTAAAAATAATTGAACAAAGGTGAAATTTGGTACTTTTAATGCTTACTGAAGAATCTTTAACTTGTTTCAAGAGTTTACGTTTCACTGAACACAGAAGATGACAGTAGCGGAAGAGTGAACTAAATCTCTAGTAACTAAACTGTAAACCATTTTCAATAACCGAATAGAATTTATTTGAATATATCATGGTAATGACACGCTGAATCTAGATCTTAAGCTTCATGAAGCTTTAATCGAAGAAAGTTTCATGAATCCTGGAAAGTTTCCAACCTCGGTTTCACGCAGAAAAGTTCCAATCAAGTGTGAGCAGAATATCAAATTAAAACTAAACAAAAATATTTCTAATTTCGACGACACCATTGAATTAATTCAATTCTGAACCACCACGTCGATGAATAACGATGAACGTGGCTATGAACAAGGTTTCATGGAAACCTTCGTGGAAACTTAACGCTAACTCAATTCTAGTTAAATAGTGACGCGGAATTACAGAGTTTTACAATAATTACCTAAAATGGCATCCTCGATAATAATTGTCTGTGATGGTCAATCTTCTTTCTTCAATCCAAGCTGGACGACCCTCCGACGACTGCTGAGACCAACCTTGCCAAGTTTCCGATCGTTTCGTGTGAAGTTTCAATAATGTCGGCACTAATCGAAGCAATATGCCGTTGCTCGGTGTTAAGGGGTACTGGCTAGGCCGAATTTGCAAGATCAGGATTGCATTCGGTGATGTTACGTCTTCCTGGTATAGAATTCCCAGAGTTACAAAGATGGTGACATAATGCGGGAGTCTGAACTGATCCAACGTTGGCTCTGATCATAGGCAGTAACTGTAGAGGTCGAATAATTACTGGGCTGGTCCTAGGTGACTACACCATGAGGTGGCTCGTAGATGTGTCGACGTCACAGCTCGGCGACAAAATGGAGAGAGAATTGTTAGTTGTCAACCGAGTGAAGAACCCGTCATTAAGGCGTTTGAGACATTTTTTTAGTTAAAAAAGACGCTGCGGTATTAGTTCTTCTGCCATAGAGCATGAAAGCCGAGCAATCCAAGTGTAACCCACCTAAACCACAGAGAATAGATTCAGATTCGAAAAAAAAGAAAAGAAGGTTGCTCGTGATACTATTTTATTGCTTGTAAATGTAAGAATTAGCTGAAATAATATTTTTTATATGGATTAGCAGTTCACCCTAACATTTGGGATTTTACAGACAAAAGTTTATGTCGACGAATGTTTCCGCCAAAGACTGATGGATGCGAACTTAATTGAGGCCGATTTCAGAGCACCGCGTTATCCATCACTGGTGTTTTTCGGGAACTTAACCTCGCTGAAAGAGATTCACTGTGTGGTTGGTGAAGTTAAATGCAAGGTTGAACACAGTTGTCTATGCACTGTACCTAGTTTTTAAGATTTTCACGAGTCACCATTTCGCTTTTCCGAAAGCTTTTCAATACTTGTGGTTGGTTTCGCAAACGTCCCTTTTCGGATTTCCAAATACTCGATCGAAATCGTATTTAACTGTAGTTAAGGTTCTGACTTTTTTAGAGGAAGAAGCGAAGAGAACTTTCTAGTAACAATGGCGATATTTTCTTGTGTTGCTGGATTGATTTAAATTGATGTTGTGCTTTCTGTTCCATTATAATAAATGTTTATTATTCTCACAGTAAACAGACAATACTTCATTGTTATTTCGTTATTAAGTTATTAAGGATAGCGCCATTATGTAAAATATTGGAGATGGTTTTATAAAGTTCTAGTAAAAAGCGACAATTTTTTCATTATTGATCCCCTTGCATTTTCTGATGCCTTAGACAAGGCATCAGCTAGAATTGTTAGTGAGCTGTTTTCTATACCTGTCATGTCTCTCTCGTGGGCTCTAGATTTAAAAAATACAGTTTCAACTTATATAAATAATCCAGTAGTGACTACTTTCTTCAACTACTTAATTGATCGATTGGAAAGGCTTGGAGAGGCCCCTACAAGCATTTGTACTTACAAAGCCATTATATCGATGTTACAACACTCGTTTAAAAAAATTCAAACTGAATTTTTCGAATTGCCAGGTTTTTACGATAGTATTATGAGTTACGTCAAAAAACTCGAAAACGATAAACTCCTGCTTTCAAATGTGGTTTAAGGGTCATTTTGGAAAAAAAGTCTTGTTCGAGAACAAAATAGTACTGCGTTTTTTCTTTACAACGACGACTTTGAGATCAATAACCCGATAGGCACTCATCGAGGCATCTTCAAAATTGGTGCTGCATATGTCCTGATTCCATTGCTACATCCACAACTACAAGCGAAAACAAAGCATATTTTTCCAATAGCTTTGTACAAAACTGCTGATGCAAAAAAAGTTAAAATGTATAAGTTATTCGCAATGGCAATGGCTTTTATAAAATTGGGACACTTTCTTACTTTTCACATTTTAAACGAAAGGATTTAGAATTTATTCTATGGTAATAACGAAAACCGTAATAAACCTCGCAACGTTAAGCATAGCCAGTTCAAAGATAAATTCATTAAAATTTCGGGAGCCGAATTACAGTGTTTCTTGAGAAACATTGGAGTTCTCATTGGAGATCTCATACTTTGTGGAAATCCAGTTTGGAGACTCATCATCATGTTGTAAGAAATTTACGATATTGTAACCGCACCTTCCGTTCAGCATGGCTTAAGTGAGTATTTGACAGATTTGGTCGCTGATTATCTTCTTTTACTGAACAGTTTGGTCAAAAATCACTTCAAATTGAAGTATCATATGCTTCTGTATTATCTTCAATTGATGGAACGTTTAGGGCCGCTGCGAAGTTTATCGACTATGAGATGCGAAAGTAAAACAAAGGACTTAAAAGGTTGTGCTGAGGCATCTCTAAGTCATATAAATCCTTGCGAAATAATTGCAACAAAATGTCAGTTGTAAGTAAACTATCGCAAGCAGCTTATAATCCTGTTAAAGAAACATGGTCGTATGAAAAAGGTAGCACGGTAGCCATTGTTCCAAAAGACTTACCAAAATGTTCGTGTTTTGCCAATTTGCTACCAGTATAAGCAGAAGACATAATATTCATAATTGACAGTTTGTCGTTCCGAGGTCGTGAAATTACTGACAATTTCATCATTATGATACCAAATCTCGTGGGTCACAATCTTGGCGATGATTGACTACTGAAAATTGAAAATTTCTTTTATATCGCGTATTTTTGAGAACGCTCAAGGTGATCTTTTCATTGCTAAAAGATGTATATGAGACAGTATATTTAGGTGAACATATTTTTTGTATATAAATTTAAATTTAGAATAGTTAAAGTTATTTTTGATTTGTGAAACATACTAAAACCGCTTCTCTTATTCGAAAGATATTATTCCATTATTAAAGTGTCACGTAAACATGTCGAAATACTATAAAGCCGCTTTTATCCGCTTAATCTAATTACTGTTATATACTACGTCTTATAACAAACATAATTTTGTAATATGTATCTTTAGTTGTGTCAAAGTATAAAGAACTTATTTACTTACAGTGAAAGAAATAATAATTTTCGTACAACCCGAATAATAGTTTTCATTATCAAATCGGGTCTGTGACAGAAAGCCCAAAACGATAAAGCGGTATCCCAATGAGAAACGCGCCCCGTGCAAAAGGCCCGCGAATCAGAAAGCGACTCGCTTCATCGCGATGGATGTAGGTATGAGCAAGCCGCTACTCGCACTCTGATTCGCGGGCCTTTCTCACGGAGCCGGACTCTCATTGGGCGGGTGCTTTGTCGTTTAGGTTTTTTGTCACGGATCCATCAAATCCATATAATCCTTATAGTTTCACTTTAGAAATCCGATTATCTAAACAAAAATTCGTAGGCTACATTTTTGAAATTTTCCTTATTAATTTTGGAAGTTTCGAAATAAATAATATTATTTACAATTCTACTTCTATTAAGTTTAACACTTTTCTTAAGAAACTTAAAATTCTATTTTTGCTTCCGAAATTTTACTTCCACAGCTTTCTATTACAAATTTTAATTCTCAGATTTTCTATGCTAATTTTTATTTTTGATACGAGGGTGGTTCAATAAGTCCTTAGAATGAAGTATGAAAACAATTTTTTTTGGGTAAATTTTTTTTATTTTTCAACATAATCTCCTTGGAGTTCTATACACTTGGTCAATCGCTTTTCAAGTTTTTTTAATCCTTCAG
>NC_046664.1:3994365-4010578 GCF_010883055.1 Belonocnema kinseyi | reverse complement strand
GGAGTTAAACCCTTTAAATGAAAATGTTTGATTACCGCTCTGAACTCGTTTTTTTCCATTTTTCTTAACGAACAATTTTTTTTTCAATTAGTTATAAAAACAAGTAAACTCAGAAGATGTGGACTGTGACTGCACCATATATCTAGTCGGGGACTGAAAACAGATGATTTGGAGCGATTCGCGCGCCATCTGTTGGTCATTCTAAGGACTTATTGAACTACCCTCGTAGATCTAATGAAACTGAATGAACTTTTATTTGAGCAAGATACGTTTTCCCTTAATACTTTCAGCATTTGGTAATACGGCAAATGAGTCGAGTGACAAGTGTGATTGTCACTAAACGTTACAGATATTTGACAACACACGCTAATGAAAAATAAAAATAGAGATTATTTTCAATCGAAAGAACAGGCCGGGCCAAGCGTAACACTTACCAAGCTCGCGCTACTCTTGTCATTAGCACGAGCGGCTCGTGTGAATTGTTGAGCGGACAGTCCGTTGACACATGTGACTCGTGCCATTAAAAAAAAATTATTTTGACACTAGCCAATCATGCCAAAAGCAGTGGAAGCTCTTGCCGCGGTCGCTCCATGTACGAGAATCCGTTAGTTTTTCTCTCTTGCTGAGTTTTTCTTTCTTTTTCTCTCTTAAACTGTCTTTTGATCGCCTAAATTTAACTTTATTTTTGCATTTTAAATTTTTTCGTTATTATTCTGAAGCACCTCACCGGTATCGATCCCTAGCGTCACTAATAGGAGCAAGGGTGGCGTTGATCTGGTCCGCGAGGTTTGTACTAGGCAGTACCGACACAACCGTTATATAAATGTATGTAATTAATTCATATTATATTCGTTTGCCACCCAACCCGGTACGCGTTACTGAAAAACATCACTTGGCGTCCCCGTAGTGGGTGGGAGGTTAGAATTGGCAGTACGTGATCGAGGCTCTGCTGTCGTATTATGTGATTTTTGTGCTAATCATGTTCCTCCACTAAACGGTTATGTTTCATGTGCCGCGTTAAATATTGCTCACGAAAAACAGAGGTGTCATTTTTTTCTCGGAGCATTGGAGCTTGTCTCTTAAGGCTAATTCAGACTAGCCATACTCGGTTGCGGTTCGCCGGTCCAGTTGAACTCTCGGCCAATCAGCGCGTACTCAGTCCCGGTTCCGGTTCGGTTCGAGCATTTAGGTTCGATTCTAATTTCAATTGTGCCGTTCGCAACCGTAGCCAATGATAGCGCTCGCTAAAGCTACGAGGCCTGTCAGCTGTTTCTCGAACTTGTTGCACGTCACTCACGTTACTTTATTCTATGAACCGCGCATGCGTGAAAATGACAATCGTGTAAGCTGAATTGGCGCAGTGTGAGCTGGACCGGTCAACCGAGAGCCGAAGCGGACCGGCGAACCGCAACTGAGTACGGCTAGTCTGAATTGGCCTTTACTCCGTGTACCGTCATAGAATTTCAGTGCTTTCTAGGTTGCCCGGACCGCGCCCGCTTACAGCCCCTTTTTTTTATTTTTACCCTTGCTGTGTTATCCTCTAAAGAGATCGCAAAGGCTCCGTATATCGTTTTCTATACCTGAATTGACCTGGATATGTGTGATTATGTTATTGATTTTTCTATTTTCTACTTATTTCGTCAGATAAGTTTACCAACTAGTATTATTTTTAACTAAAATATATTAAATATTGTCTAAGCGAAAAGAATGTTCCCGAAAAAGAAACAGTTCAATTTTTTTCTCTCGCAAATATGAATTTTCAAACAGAAAGGTGAATTTTCAACTAAAATGATTAACAAACAAATAAATATTTAACAAGGAATTTCAATTTCTGAACAAGAAGTTGAATCTTCAAACAAAAAACATTAATTTTGAACCAAATTTTCAACAAAACGATGAAATCCTCAAGAAAAAACAATTCATTTTCAATTGTTATTACTTTCATTTAAAAAACTACATTATGTATTGCTTGTGTAATGTTCTACATTATTTTAAATGTATATTATATTCATTTCTGTACCTCGATCTAGTACTGCTTTATTAGGTATTGCAAATTAATGCGCAAATTTTATTTTTAAAGATTAATCAATGGAAATTTTTCTTGTCAGTTTATAAATCCATTTCATCTAATTTCAAGTTTTCTAAAGATAAAAGTGAAAGCAATAAGCGTTCTTTATTTCATTACGAAATTCAGAAAATTTTAAAAATCATGATTTGAAATTATTGCACCATTGAGGATTAGATTTAAACATTCACAAAATAAAATAGATACCTACTGTGTTTAGTTCCTAAATAATTGTAAATTAAGAACGTCCATTATAAGACGTTAGGAATGCAGCCGTTTCTAAGTTTTCAATGATAATTGTAAGTCTCCGGAATATTAACGATATTTGATTGAAGATTTGAAAAAATTACTTAAAGGAATATAACAGAATTTCACTAATTATATTTGAATAAAAAATTCTGGTGAAATAGGTGTGTTAGCGTAAAGTTTAGAGCTTTCTTTAAACTACATTTAAAATAACCGGAAAATAACTAAAATTCAGAAGCCAAAATTCTGTAATATCACTGGTATAAGAAATCAACCCGTAAAGTTTAGAGGTTTCTTTGGCAGAAGCATGGGAAAATTATATGTAAATTATTATACACTTGTAATAATTTTCCTTCAGAATTATATTGTCAGTAATAAAAACGAAACTTCCTTTGATTTTTTTCGGCATAAGTCTAGCTATAATATTACAAAATAATTTACGCTATAGCGACCATAATACATTCAGTTTTTATTCTTTGTAATTACAGGCTTCTTCTACTATCCTAAGATGGCTTAAGATCACATTTTTTTGCATAGAATTTTTTCTAATTGGTTGGATGACGTGGAGTATTGTGGTTAAAATGCTGTATTTTAAAATGATATAAAATCGGACGAAGGCGGCCTACTGGAACTTCCGCCACTTCAGATTTGGTTAATTTAGTAATCGTGCTGCTTCGCATGTTTATTTTAACCCGTTCTTTGGCCCGATTACTGGTATTATATGTATATATTCCAGCAAGAGCATTGCTACTCTCTAATATTGCAAACACGTCGCCAGCAACTGTTGCTAATACAATTAGTTCTTGGATTGGCATAGGTCCGTATCGATTACATCCGTGGTACGCCAAAATTGATTTATCTACAGGAAAAGTGTATCTATGAAGCTCGAATATCTGGTTCGCATTCCTAATGGATATGAGCCGAATAAATTGAAGCTGGTCAAGTTCATATCCAGATTCATCAGAAGAAGGAAGTCTGGTAGGTAGATCCATGGGCCTAGAAGATGAACTGGAACTGGCACCAAGTGGTGAATCGGCAACAGGAAGAGGCCTAGCAGAAAAATGCGGATTGTTAGAAGAAAAAGAAGGAGAAACTGGGTCTCCATGCTGAATACCATGATTGGGGCACCATTAAATCGGCATGAACATTTCTAAATTATCATAACGTTTTTTATGATTCTTTTTAATAAAACAAACTTATGTAGATCCAGTTTTCAATAACAGCACCTACATCAATATTCGGTATTTAAGCTGCTTTTGAAATATGTTTCAGAACTCAAAAATCTCCAATCAATTAAGAGAAATATAAGGACAAACCTTAAAATGCATTTCATCGTGGAGAATCAAATTAATTTAGAAACGTTTGAAAGATTAGAGTGAATTTTGTAAAATTCCACAGAATTTAATGAAATTCATGATAATTTAGAAGAATATTGCAGGACAACAAATTTAAAAATATAAAATTTTATAACAAAATTCATGATTAATTTTTAGAAAATCAGAATCTATTTTGTATCCTAGGTGATAAAGTTATATATAGTTCATATATAGCAAAAAAAATACTCACATTTTTATTTGTTTTATACAGAGCTGCTCACGCGAGCGAATTTAGCAAACTTACCGTACAGACAAGATCCGAGTCTATGTTAAGGGGTGGGCTAAGCTAAATTTTTTTTGTATATGGAAATCGTGATCTAAAACTCACCACATCCAATAAGAAGTTCCTGGATAGTCTGACCATGCTTAAAAAATAACTGTCGAGTAAAGTCGACAAACATAAAACTGAAAATTTGTCAACACCAAAACTCGTGACACACAGACTTCGTTCATGGCTTTTGAGGTTGGCACGGGCAGCCATAACCTCAACTGGTGGCTAGCGTAACTTATCAGCCAATCTGCCCATACGACGCTACAGCGCCTCTTGCAGCGACCAGCAGCAAAATTGAACCGACTTTAGGGTCAGACTCAACCTACCCTGCGACACCACGCGACAAAGCTACCACGCGTGAGTCGGGAGGCCATGTTTAAAGAATCTGGAAGGCAGCCATGTCTTAAGCAGCGTTCTGGCGGCCAATAGGAGTCACCGTAGTCCGAGAGACGAACCAATCAGAAACGCTGACACTGAGATGAAAAAGGTTGAAAGTAAATGGAAAGAAGGAAGAACGTTAGACTTCGGGGTTGTTAGTCGACTTTTGTCCCTCGCCGTTAGTGCTCTGATCGTCGTTACTGGCGTATGTAAGTGCAAAACGTGGGTTACTTTGACAGACAGTTTGAATAGTGGTAGTTTCTCTGAGGTTGGTAACTAGTAACTCATTATATTAGGATGTTCAAATCTTAAACCAGATTTTAGTTGAAGATTACCATGCGTGATTTTTGGAGTATAGGCGAAATAACTGTGGCTGGAAAATTCTCTCTATCTCTAAAATTCCCCTTTCCCTTTTCGCGCTATAAACGAACTGTTCGACCTGGCAACCGACGCTAGGATTGTTGCATCGAGGCACGGGTAGGTTTATCGTGCCCGGTGCCTTCAATGAATAATGAATAACGAGCTTCAAGGTTGTTTGCGGGTGGGTAAAAAGCTACCAGCAAACTCGGTCTTACGTCGTCCTGGAGGCAGGAAAGAGGCAAACATTTTGTAGCCCGGTTCCCAACTTTTTCACATGAGTAGAACTTAAGGAAATTAAAGATAATTTGATGAAATTTTTTTGAAATTAAGCTAATTTAAGAATGATTCAATTAAATAAAAAAAATATATAAAAAAGTAAATTAAACTCTGATTAAGTTGATTGAAAATTAGATATTTCTTGATTATTGATAGACATAAGCGCATCATACATTTTTCGTTATTTAGACTGCAAAATGAACGAGAAATGTGTTAAAAGATATCGCTTCTTTCAATTGAACTCACCCATGATTTTGGTTTACATGCTCTACTCTATAGCCATATAATAATTGGCGACGGGGTCCTACTGGAGTTTCCTTGATTTCATCTGCGGTCAATGCAGTAACCTTGCTGTTTTTCATGTTGATTTTTGCCCGTCCTTTAGAGTAAATGTTATTATTGTATGTATATATTCCAACAAGAACATCAGTACCGTCCAATATTGCGAAAACGTCACCATCGAATGTTGATAATACAATTTGTTCTCGGGTTGGTACAGGCCCATACTTATTTGGTCCTTCGAGCAACTCAATTGATTTATTGTCAGGAAAAGTGAATCTTCGAAGTTCGAATTGCCGTTGCGGATTTTTATAGGAAATAAGTCGAATACGGTCAAGTTGATCAAGACCGTAGCCATGTAGTTTAGAAAAAGGAAGCTTGGTAGGTGGAGTTATCACGGCTGGAGGAGACCGGGATCTTGAACGAAGAGGAGGTTCGTCGTTAGAAGAAGACCTGTTCGAAAAATGTTTCCTGGCAAAAGAAATAAAACTGGCAGGAGGATGCTGTCTATCAGGAGATGAAGAGGGTTCAGCATGTGCATGACCTAAAATAAGGAAAAATTTGACAAACATTTAAACTGTGAACTTATCTCTGCAAGAAGATAGATACAATTTAATTTTGTTGAAGAAAAAATGTTTTTGCATTACTGATGATAATCTACAAAATATTACTGCTAATAATAATACTCGTGGAATAACATCCACAAACCTAAAACATTTAAAATTCTGTGCATGTGTAAAATGTAAATCCTTTCAGGTTATAGGTAGAATATCGATCAAACAATTTCATCGCATATCATTTTTTATTCCAGTGCTTATATATTGTATTTAAGTTGAAGAATAGATGCGATGTTAAGTTCTTTATGTAATTTACGTCTGGCGATATAATATAGATTAAAGTCGTGACAACCCGGTAAGAAGACTTGCATTAAAAAGAATTGGAAAATTTCATTCATGCAGTTGTAACGTGACAACTGTTAAATACGTCTAGATCTTCCTTTCGTCCTCCAGTTTGAAATCTCCACAGCAGTAAACGCTATATCGTAAATCAAATACCTTTTTGTACGCAGCGAAGACAATATTTTTCTGAATACTTTTGGATATCAGAAGTCGACCATTTTTTTTACAATAATCAAGTAAAAAGCTTTCTGAAACATAGCATCGGTCATTTTACGATATCAGGATTAAGTTTCACACAGATGGCTCTCGTGGGAAAAATTCTTGAATATTTTATCATGATTCTATATTTTTGTAAATGATAATATTTTAACAAAGCTAATATTTTACTATAAAGATATGTATTCTTTTATAAAATCCTAATAGATTTTGTAAATTTCATGCTTTTGGAGCACGCTCTAGTGCTTCAGACGATAACTGTGTTTTTAGTTTAATCCAGGTTACTTCTAACAGCTCCCATCGGCTTTGAAAGAGATTGGAATCTTATTATTTTCGCTGCCTTATGAGGATTAAAAAACTAAGGACAGGAAGAGCATTATTAAGGATTCAAAATTTGTAATACCTTTTAATGTAAGTTGCCTCACCGGAAAGAGTCAACGACAACTGCCAGACCCTATAGAAACCTCTTCCTGAAACCTCACTTATTTTCTCATCAGATTAAATAGTAATAAAAAATCTTTTATATAAATAAAGAGTAATTTATAAAATTAAAAACAATATAAAACGTTTTAAGCAGCTAATAAGCCCAACATTGATTTTCAAGTAAAATACTGACTTTATTTTTGGAGTAGCTTGTAGATATATAGAATAGGTAATAATCTAAGGTTTACATTCAGAGATAATGATTATATTGCTCTTACTACGAAAAATTACTAACTACTAATATACAGCAACCAAGCGAACACTTCGGAACTTTACGGGTAAAAAGCATATGGAATCCTTTCAGGGCCGACGCCTATACGTCAGTTCCATGAAAAAAAAAACTGGACGACTCCAGCCTTTAAAACATGATTGGAGTGAAGAAACATGATGGTGAACCGGTCAGAAAAGTCATTTTAATGAGGAACAATAAGATGCTTTGAACAATTGAATGAACAAAAATGGCAGCTGAAACCAGTTGACCAGGAGATTGAAAACCATGGACTGGTAAGGATATCATGACGATTTCTCAAAATTGACAACATGGGTGTGTTCACTAGAAGCCCAATCTGTCTAAATGGAGGATACGAGTAGGTTAAACCCATGATTAAACACCAGCACCAAAGTATCGGACATCAAGGTTTTGAAACCGTGGTAAAGGAACTACGTAAAAGATACCGGGTACGAAAGATTCGTGGGATCGCTTAGAATGTGATACTAGAATGTATGGATCACAGAAAAATGAGTTTTAAACCAGCTCACCAAAGATGGCAACTTTGCCAAAAGAACATGTTCCTTTCAACGAGAAAACGTTTACTGCAACCGGAATAGATTATTTGGTCCATTTTTGGTCAATCTAGGAAGTAGACTCGAAAAACGATACGGTGTGATCTTTACATGCCTAACTGTTAGAGCAATCTATGTGAAGGTAGCGCACACCCTTAGCACAGTCTCGTGTATTTTGGCCATAAGCCGATGCTCAGCTCGACGAGGAGCGGTACAAGTAATTTTTGCAGATAAAGGAATAAATCTAAAGGTAGCCAATCAAGAGCTACTGAAGTCAATGGAAGAACTTGACGATCGTCAATTCAACAATGAAATGAGAAGTCGTCGGATTGAATAAGCTTTTAATCCACGAGCAGCACCACACATGAGAGGATCCTGAGAAAGGATGGTTAGAACCGTGAAACGAGCTATTCATGCCATCTTAAAGGAGTACAGCAGGCCGCTCTCTTACGTCTATTTTGACAGCAGAGATCCTGCGAGCATATAGCTCAATGATATGCTAATTGGACAATCTATGAGCATTGGTACTCCAGGATACTTCACTAAACGAGATGAGACTGCGAAAGGGCAATGACGCATATCTCAGTACATATCCAACCTATTCTGGAAAGGGTGACTCACAGAGTATTTGCCGACATTAAATCATCAAAAAAATCGTTCAAGGACGACCCATTCTTTATAGAATGGGAAGCTTTTTTAAGTTAAAGACGACAAATTGCCACAATCAACGTGGCTGATTGGCGGAATTGAGAAAACCTACTAAGGAAAGGACGGAAAAGTTCCTATAACTGAAGTTAAGACTGCAACCACTGTTAAAAAGAAACCAGCAGTTAAGCTTCATGGACTGAAATTCTATGCTGAAATAAAGGCATCAGCATCGGAGATTCAGATCTATGTGTTACTATGTCTCATACTCTCGGAAACAACATATTAGAATTCGAATAGGGATTGAGTACGAATAGATCAATATATTGTTGTTAAAAGCATTTTATATCATAATATTATCATAAGGACAAAAGGAAGTGCAAAAATTGTATGAAATATTAGAAAGCAATTTAGCATCAAAGAAAAATCGACCCGGTCTAGTCAGTTATTATCATATTAGATTCTAGGAAAAAATCATAATGTGAAATAAGTATCAGGCCTTTAATTCCTGCTAATTTAATCAAAACCATTATACTATGATATAACTATACTATGATAACTGATAGCTCTATGATAGTTTTCAAATATTCTGATATTTTCTTAATGTTGTTTAATCTTATTCGATTTGGACGACTAGTTTGACATAAATAACCTCACCAGCATTGCTCTATCAACGTTAACTCTATATATTTACATCATATGTATAATCTACATACAAGTCACTACTAATTCCCCTTTTCCAATCCTCCGATTGGTTGGCAATTCATAGGCAGTTAGCAATATATAGGAGTATTACATATATGATAATCTAAGGCTGAAGTTTCTAGAAGTTTCGAGAATCCCTCTGGCTAACATTAGCTAACTATTTTTCTAGAATTTTCGAGATCTCACGCGAATCCTCCGATCCCACTTGGGCCATCTACAGAAAAAAGCTTTTAGCTCACTCGTTTGGTAAAAAAGGAAATCACCTTGCCGGCTTGGTCATGGATTCGTATCAATGCTTTACCTTATAGACCGAGCAAATGTCCGACTACTTGGAACTGACCATTGCCGCCATCTATCGATAGTAGCTGGAACTGCGTAGCTCTCCCCGAACTCTCATAGATATACTACTAGAAACAAATCTTATGTAGCAGGGTGGTCTGATGAAAAATTTAGAAATCTGCCTGAATATGTTTTTTTTTGCGAAACCAATATGTAATACTAATATTTTTAAAATCTATAATCAATTCAGAGTTTAAAAATTTTATGGAAATATTCTCTTCGGTGGAATGAATTCCAGTTTATCATATTTATTATATAAAAATTATTCATCAAAATAGCATATACAAGCTAGAATTTCAGAGTCAATCTTTGAGATGACATTAGATTCAAAATCTTGATGACCATTTCAGATAATATAACCAATATGAGGGATTCAACGGGGGGTCCAAAAAATTATTTATAAAGAACATCATCAAATTGAAAAATCTTTGAATCTAATAGATGTAAAATTTAAATTTAAATTAAAAAAGCTAAAGAATTTTCCATAGAATATTTATATGCAGGTACATGAGTCGTAGGTTATTTTGTTAAGAGTTCTTGCTAAGACATAAGTAATAGTATTAATAGAAGAAACTACAGGTCGAAGTAAAAAATCAGGATTATCTATCTTGGGTAGACCGTAATTTCTCACTAGATTTAAACTGGTTGTAATCGGGTCTTTTAACCAATATCAAATTTGTGAATGTTCTAAATCCTTCAACTAATAATTAGCGCTAATTTCCATGATATCTGTCTAGTTTTAATGAATATTTTTAAGAAAATATTCAAACCAAATCTTATTAGAATTCGAAATTTGTTTAGGTTTGTTTGATCTATTAGTAGCCAAAAAATCTAATGATAAAAAAGTATGAGGTTTCTCAATAGACAGCATCTTATAGAGATATCCTAGATTCTAAAACATATAATATCACAAAATCTTGTGACGTTATAATTTGATAGAATTTCATTAAAAATATACTGATGAAAAATGAAGCAGTTTTACGTAGCCAGTATTTGATAAATGGTATATCAAATGTGCTGATTTGTCAAATATAATTTAAAGAATGCACGGTTTCAAGAGATTATTAAAAGTTCTAGATTGTCCATAAAAAACTATTTATTATTTAAGGTTTCTGTTATTAGTTTTTATATAAATTATAGGTACCTTGATTATGCGCACGTTCGTCAGTCATCCCAAAATTTGCCAGAAGGTCCCTTGTTTTGGGCGGCATACCTGATGATATTTCTGTGAAAAATGCAAAATAATGATAGAAAAATATAAGATTTTTCGACAGATAGAATTTGAAAGAAAGAATTTCATAAGAACTTTGAGCGCACATGATGATATCGAGAAGCTCGAAACATATTTGAAATATTTTATTGTCTCATATTCACCAATAGAATTAAGTATGACCATCGTAGTCAATACCAGATTATAAACGATATTTGTTTTTTACAAAGCAGAAATTCATCCAAAAATTTTATTCTTATTGCCTCTATTTTTTATTCTTATTGCTCAAGTAATAAGATTGAAATAAATAAAAAAATAAGATTGAAAAAAAACTTTCACCTATTCTAACGGCTGAAAAACGTACACGACCAATTATTATAAGGCTGGAGTACAGATCCTCTAGGCAGAGTTGAGACACAAACTCGCGCAGGCTCACACATACTTGTCACTGCGCATCACGATAAGTACGGAACTAGAAGTCCTCAGAAAGGGCGCGAAAGTTGAATTCGCTTTCACGTTCAATGCGTCCATTATTAAAAAATTACTTTTAACTAAGTAAGTGGGTTTTCAAAAAAGATCATTATGTTTTTCAACGAAAAATATAATTCTTCAACAAATTACATGAACATTGAACTAAAAATTATTAATTTTCAACCAAGAATCGAATACCTACATTTTTAGTGAAGAAAATTAATTGTCAAAGAAAAAAATAATTTTCTACTAAAATGATGAATCTTCAATCAAAAAGATTATTTTTCTATCAAAAAAGTCGGAATTTGAACTGAAAAGATAAATTTTATATTTCAAATCAAAGATGCAATAGTACATTTTTATTACAAAAATAAATTTTCAAGCAATCATAAGAAATTTCTAAATAAATGGTTTAACTTTGAACAAAAAAATGTATGTTAAAAAAATCTGCTACGAAAATGATAAATCTTTAAGAAAAAAGATGAAGTTTCAAACCCAATAGATAATTAATTAACTGAAATTATAAATTTTCTACAAATAAGTATATGGATTGTTAACCAGAAAGATAGAATTGCCGCCCAAGAAGACGAATTTTCGATGAAAGTTAAAAATGTTAACAGCAAAAACTGAATTTTAACCAACTAGTTCAAATCCTTACAAAAAGGGTGAAATCTCAACAAAAGAGATTATTTTGCTACAAAAAAGTCGAAATGAATTTTCAACCAAAATATTGAATTTTTAACTAAAAAGTTGAATTTCTACGCAAAAGGAAGAATTTTCAGCGAAGAAGATTAATTTGTTTAAAAAAAAAACAGATTTTCAACGATAAAGAGGAACTTTTTAAACAACAAGATTAATTTTGTACAAAAAAATTAACTTTTGATCAAGTACATTAATTTTTAATGAAAAAGTTAAATCTTTAACTAAAAAGATACTTTTTAAGTCAAAAAGTGAACAGGGAATTTTCAGTTAAAGAAAAACATTTTTTGTCAAAAACAAACGAATTTTCAACCAAAAAGATGAATCTTCAACCACAAACATTAAATTTCTACAAAATACAAGTATTTTTAAATAGTTGACTTTACGACAAAAAAAAACAATTTTTAATAAAAATTTGAATATAATAATTTAAAGAAATGGTGATCAAATCTCAAATAGAAACTAATTTTCAATCTAACAAAGAACGAGTTTTCAAGAAAATATTGTAACTAAGAAGATTATTTTTATTTTTATTAAAAAAACACTAATTTTAACAAAATACATAAATCTTCAGCAAATAAGGTAAGTTCTGAAATAAGAACAGGACGGTTGATTGTTCAAATTGGAAAAAATGAATTTTCAACCCAAAAAAGGAATTTCCAACAAACTAGTTAAGTTTTTCACTGAAAAAATGAATTATAACCAAAAAGATAACTTTTAACCGATAAGTTGATTTTTATTATAAAAAAGACGAATTTTCATTAAAATACCCAAATTTTCATCTGCAAAAAGTAACTTTTAAACACAAAATGGAATTTTTATTTTTTTAATATTTCTATTTATTTCATACAGTTTCAGTATGTTTATATTTAATTTTATCTTCTTCCTTATTTTATTATTAAAAATTTTCAATACTGCCACCTTTACCGCGAGTCGTAGAGTTATTTTTATCAAGCTACGTTCATTGATTGCTTTGTTCTTCTATCGATGAGGGCGCTGTAAACAACTATTCAAATGCGCATGTGTCGAAAACCGCGGTTCTATTTCAAATCAATAAATACTACAAATAATGATAAGATAAATACACCCAAATCTGAGTGTAGTAAATGAGGTGTAGTAATTCCGAGAACTGATGGCCTACGTAGTTCCTCGGCTGAAGGTTGTAAAATGGTTGCGAATCTTTGAAATATTATGTATTTCAATTGAAAAAGATTCAGACGGCCCTGAATGCTTATAATTAGATTCCCCTAAAGTGTTTTTTTTTGCTCACTTTCCTTAAAAAAAATGAAGATCGAGGGAAAAGATAAGGTACAATTTTTCAAAAATGTGATGCAGCCAAACGTGGATTTAGTCTCTGTTTATTGACGCTTGTGTGAGCACCGCACATCCTAATGCAGCGCTTCTTACCCATCCCCACCGCGTGGTGTCAATTCTCGGAAAAATAAAATGAAAGATCATTAAATCTAGGTTTGGCTGTATTTAATTTAATAGAGAAAGAAATCAGTAAATATTTTATAAATTTTTGGGAATGCTTTTAATAAGTCTAATTTTCGTTTTCGAAATAGTTAAAAATCTACACATCTAGAAATCTTTTTTAAAGCTTTAAATTCTTCTCGAATCTCTTTAATTCTACTAAATATTTTTTGAATTAATTAACATTTCAATTTTTTAAGTTTTTAACCTTACTCAATTAAAAGTGTTGCTTTAAAATCTTCTACATTCTTTTTCCAACTTTTAGGACATCGTATGATATTTTTATAAACTTTTATTCATTTTATTTTTAAGATTTTTTTTTTAATTTTCGCAGGTTACTGTTTTAAAGATACTTTTTGACTACTTTTCGAAAGAATTTTTAATGCTTTCAAATCCTTTTAAGTCATGTCTTAAAATTAAAATTAATTTTTAAAATAATTTCTTTTATCTCTTAAACCTACTTAATTTTTTTAAGTATGTAATATGGTGATATTGTAAAATTTTGTTACAAATGCATCAATTTTCTTTTAGAATTAATTACAAAGCAATCATTAAAACTTTTCTCATAAATTTCAAAAATATTTTCTTTATTCTTTTGACACCCAGCAAAATGCAGCTGACCTGAACAAATGTTTAAATCCTGAAAAATTTAAAAATAGTCTGAAAGTGTTCCATATTTTTATCTACCTCACATTTTGAAATCTTTAAAACTTAAAATTATTTTTAAAAGTCTGTTTAAATTGATGACTACCGTTTCCGAATTACAATGACTCGCGCTTTCCTCGTAATTTGAAAATGATATTTTGATAGATCACGAAAAAATCACGTTTCGACAAAAACTAAATTTTACTTTTTGTGTAATCCTCTTTTCAGATATACTTATTATGGTGGTTCATAAAAACCTTGTTTTGATTGTTCAGCGTCAGTATCGCGATAATTTGTTGTTTCGGTTGGGAAAATACTCTCTTAATTTCTTCATATTTACAAAAAATATTTATATATGGCGAGCATCCACTTCACGTATCAATGGAGATTTTGGTAGTTTTTGAATTTTTTTAAACATACACATTTGTTCCAGAGAAATATCTTGTCAATGATAATTGCAGCTAATATGATAGAAAAAACTCTCAGTCAGTATTGATTGGAAAAAAATTACTTAGCACTGTTATAAGTCAGAAGACCCACTTGGAAAGATTCCCCGGAAAATGCTCCACGGAAATTCTACGGAAATTCTACGGAAATTCCGGTTGGAAATTCCGTTGAAATTCCGTAGAAATTCTACTAACTTTCCGTCTGCAATTCACAGCCTGTAATGGACTCTGGCAGTTCCTTTAAAATGATTCTATCAGCACTACCATCCCAGGTCGACTCCGGTAGGAGACGACCGTCGTCCTAACAAATTTAGTTTGCACCATGTGCAAAAAATATGCCTTCCTCAAGGAAGTCGATTTCTAAATGAACATTAAAGGCAACCAACCAATTTTTTTACGTCTCGTCATTAGACGATAACCACCAAATTCACCAGGTGTAAAAAATACATCTCCGCCTAGGAAGTTAAGTTTTAAATGAACCCTGGAGGCAACCAGACAAATTCTTTCATGGTCCGTCACTATAGAATAACCTGCAAGTGCACCAGGTATAAAAAATACATCTCCCTCGGTGATTTAAGTTCTTAATGAACCTTGGAGGCAAACAACCAATTTTTATCATGACTCGTCATTAGACAATCATCTCGAAGTGCATCAGCTGTAAAAAAGACATCTCCTTTGAGAAAGTTCATTTCTAAATGAACCTTGGAGGCAACCAACCAAATATTTTCATGATCTGTCACTATGCAATACCCTCCAAGCACACCAGGTGTAAAAAATAAATCTCCCTCGAGGAAATTGATTTCTAAATGCACTTTGGAGGCAATCAGCCAAATTCTTTCATGATCCGTCACTATACAATACTGCCGTCCCAACAAGAAAAGTCGTAACTACATTTCGGATGAATGCCCTGCCATCCCAATTTCGGTTAGGTTGACAGGGAAGTCATCCGAAATGTAGTTACGACTTTTCTTGTTGGGATGGAAGAATAACCTCCAACTTCAACAGGTGTAAAAAATACTTCTCCGCTGAGGAACTTAAATTCTAAGTGAACCTTGGAGGATACCAACCAAATTTTTTCATGAAATGTCACTATACAATAGCCTCCAAGTGCACCAGGTATAAAAAATACACCTCCATCGAAGAAGTGGAGTTGTAAACGGACCTCCTTGGAGGCAACCAACCAAATTTTCTCATGATCCATTACTATTTAATAACCTTCACGTGCACCAGGTGTAAAAAAAATACATCTCCATCGAGAAATTTGTGTTCTAAATTAACCTTGGCGACAACAAACCAATTTTTTTCCTGACTCGTCATTGTAGAATTACAATTGGTTGGTTCTCTCCCAGATTCATTTAGAACTTAACTTCCCCGAGGTAGATGTATTTTTTACACCTGGTGCACTTGAACGTTATTGTATAGTGACAGACCATGAAAAAATTTAGTTGGTGTCCTCCAAGGTTCCCTTAGAATTCAACTTCCTCGAAGGAGATGTATTTTTGGCACCTGGTGCACTTGGAGGTTATTGCCTAATGACGAGTCATGATAAAAATTGGTTGTTTGCCACGAAGGTTCGTTTAAAACTAAACTTCCTCGAGATAGACGTATTTTTTGCACCTGGTGCTCTTGGATATTATTGTATAGTGACTGATCATAAAAAAATTTGGTTGGTGGCGTCCAAGGTTCATTTACAACTTAACTTCCCCGAGAGAGATGTGTTTTTGACACATGGTACACTTGGATGTTATTGTATAATGACGAGTCATGAAAAAAATTGTTTGGTTGCCTCTAAGATTAAATTAGAATTCAACTTCCTCGAGAAATAAATATTTTTTGCACCTGGTGCAAACTAAAGGGGGAGGGTCGGTAAGGCCGGTTTTTGGCCTAATTTATTTTTGGACCAAAAAATCTGAAAAAATCATGGTAGTATCTTATAAGTATCCCGAGT
>NC_046664.1:3990764-3994265 GCF_010883055.1 Belonocnema kinseyi | reverse complement strand
ACGAATCTGGCATCCGTTGAACTCTATCGCTTCAGGTTCAAGGTCATTTGAAGGTCATTTGAAGGTCAAATCGAGAAAAAACGGTTAAAAAATTTAAAAAAAATATGTTATAGGTTTTTGGGGTCGCTGATTACGAACCTGGTGTCCGCTGACCTTTATCGCGTCAGGTTCAAGGTCATGGAAAGGTCAAACCGAGAGAAAAAGCTGAAAATCGATTTGACTTTCAAATGACCTTGAACCTGACGCGATAAAGGTCAGTGGACACCAGGTTCATAATCAGCGACCCCAAAAATCTGTAACATATTTTTTTAAAATTTTTTTACCGTTTTTTTCTCGATTTGACCTTCAAATGACCTTCAAATGACCTTGAACCTGAAGCGATAGAGTTCAACGGATGCCATATTCGTAATTAGCGACTTCAAAAACCTATAACGTATTTTTTTGGATTTTTTAACCGTTTTCTCTCGATTTGACCTTCCAATGACCTTGAACCTGACGCGGTAAAAGTCATAGGACGCCAGATTTGTATTCGGCGACCCCGAAAACCATAGTAAACCCGAGCTAACCTCAGAATAGATGTTTAAGAGTGTCAAATCTCTCGAAAATACAGTTGGTGGGTAGTGGTGTTTCCTATATTTGTAGGGGGGTGGGGGTGGCTGGGGGGTGGAGGGTAGTCCGTTTAACGTGCAATCGACTCGGGATACCTATAAGAGACTACCATGATTTTTTAAGATTTTTTGGTCCAAAAATAAATTAGGCTAAAAACCGGCCTTACCGACCCTCCCCCTTTGTTGGGATGACGGTCGTGACCTACCGGAGTCGACCAGGGGTAGCGTTGCTGATTGCAAACTTTTATAAAAACTTCCAGAGTCCATTACAGGTTGTGAATTGCAGACGGAAAGTTAGTAGAGTTTCTACGGAAATTCAAGGGAATTACCAGCCGGAATTTCCGTGGAGCACTTTCCGGGGAATTTTTCGACGTGAGGAAGTACGGGTTCCGAGTAACAGAGATTTGATAATACATCAATTCATATTGATTACAAATATGCCGAATTTTTTTTTTAATTCAGGCAATTGCCTAATTGCTTTTTTAAATTGTCCAAGCATTTAATTTTTTTTATTTTTAATGTTTGTTTTTTATTAATGAAACAAAAACTATGCAGTTTTTCGGCAAAATGAATTTTTTATTTTTCATAACTTTTTGTAAGGTCGAAATTTTGAATTGAAAAATAAAAAACTTGTTATCATAATCCTGGAGCGATTTAAAAAAGAAAAGAATTTGTTTTCTTGCCTTTTTTCATGTCGTACGTTCTTTGGCTTAAAATTTTAATTTTCTTTTTTTGGTAATTTAAAAATGATATAACTCTGCTAATTTTACTTTTATCGAAAAAGTCGTGAGGGTAAATTTTTCAAGTTTCCGAGATAGCATATTTCAAAAGTTATGAATTTTTAAAGATAGAAAATTGGATGTTTTTTACTAACTTTCACTGTTGATAATTTTTGATCTACCGAACATTTCTGAAAATTTCAATAACGTATGTATTCTCTAAAACTTACTCTACAAATTGACATAGTTTTCCACAATGGCAGGTCTTTGCAAGTTGCACTTTTTGCGATCAGCAATAAGGCTTTTTTAATGATTGACATAGTATGCTTTTCGAAAGACATCGATAATTTTTTTATTGCAATGTTGTCTTGATGACCGTAAAGTAATTCACAACATTTAAATCAACTATTAATATCGTAATTATTCTAATTACAATAATAATTAATGGAATTATTATAATATTCATGACAATAGCCATGATATTTATTATATTATTTCATTATTATATTATATTATTTCGGTTATAAATTGAAGGATGAGACATTAATACCAAAAGAAGAAAAATATATCACTACCACCTCCAGAAGACTGTAAAATGTTCTTATGTAAGTAAATATTTTACATAATTTATATAATCTCCGGTAAGTTTCACAATACATTGAGATAAGATAGAAAACTTAACCATAAAAATGACGACTTTTGAAATATGCATTTTACAAAAAAGTTACTAAAGACATTTTCTTCTTAAAATAAGCTGTATTTTCTAAAAAAAAATGTCCGGACCTAAAAAAACCACTTTTTCATAATGTGTTTAAATAATTGCAATTTAAACAATTCTCTACGCATTTTTAGAAAAATTAAGTTGTGGATTCGGATTCAGGGACTCAAAATACATAAGAATAAAGGGTTTTCAGCTTTGGCAGTCTTAGTGCATAGGGGAAGGTACCCAGCCCCTGGACTACAGCCAGACATTTGACAAAAACGGCGGGGAAGGAGGTGAAATTTGACACAAATCCAATACCTTCTCTGATAAAAATTCTGTTGAAAATATGCTAATTTCTAGCAAAAAGCAGTAATACATAGCATCCATAATATTTATAATAATTTATTAGTTTATTCGAAAGGAAACTGACGTAAAAATTCTCGCAGAGACATTGTTATTAGCGGAAAGCCTAAATAAATGTCTCAAATCACAGATATATTATGATATTATATTTACCAACAGAATTAAGGATGACCATCAAGGTGTAAACTAGCGTATAAACGATCCCCATTTTGCTCAACTAAGGAAGAACTGAATAACTCGATAATAAAGAATTTGGTTTCAATTGTAACTAAAGAATGTTCGGATGTTCTGATAATGTTTATATATGCTATCTGAATCGTTATCTTATTGATTATAGAAGTCAAACTTGTCCTTCGGAGATACGGGTCGGCGTTAAGGTTGTCGCGCAAGAAAATGCGTGTGCAGTTTGCTGGAAACAGCTCACGCACGTGCCGTCCGTGTACGCACAAAGAGCACCAACCAATCGCGTGCGATCAGTTGCGCTGCTGCGGTTACGGGCTGGCTACGGACCGTTCACCTATCGGACCGCCGCACAGTGGGGTGAAATCGGAAAACGAAGTTCAAAATGACATTTAGTACGCAATTATGCACCGATTTTAGATTTTTTTTTTTTTTTAATTCAGAATTAAATTTTTCAGAAAATGGTGACAGTAGATTTTTTATTTTTTTGTTTATTTAATTTTTATTTTAATGCAAACATCGAAAAAAATGTCGATTTTTCTAATTTCATTTTTTATCTTCTAGACAAAATTTTTCTTATACTTCTCGTCCCTTGAATTTAGTGCACAGGGGTATAAGAAATATTAAAAAATTCTTAACTTGCATAGCTTATTTATAAACAAATTATATAAAAAAATCCACATTTTGGACGTTTTTAGGCGAAAAGGAACCGTTTTTTCTTCCTATTGTATTGCAATTATGTTGGCAGTGATTTTTTCGAAAAAAAATATCTGCAATGTACATTCGTTTATAAAATAAACGATTAGTGATGCTTGGCAACATTTTCCCAAAATATGCATTTGTTCATATAATTTATTTATAAAATAAACATCTATTGCTGGTTTGTAAAATTTTTTTTAGAAAACATCATTGTAAATATAATTTCAGC
>NC_046664.1:3981534-3990664 GCF_010883055.1 Belonocnema kinseyi | reverse complement strand
TCTGAAAAATTTAGTTCTGAATTTTTCAAAAAAAAAAAAATTCTAAAATCGGTGCATAATTGCGTTCTAAATGTCATTTTGAACCTCGTTTTCCGATTTCACTCCACTGTGCGCCGTTCGAGAAGCAGAATTTTTCGACGTTGCCAATTTGGTTCATCATATTATTTTATGATATATCTATTTACTGGAATTATTTTCTCCGCAATATATTCATAAATAACTATAACACTAGTCAGAGATATCTAAAATATTGAAAAAATATGACTATAAAATAGCTTTCAATACCGACTTGGATCGATAGTATTATTGTTTTTTTCAATGAAAATTTTTACATAAAATTATGTGAACTATGTGACTATGCAAACACACCAATATTGGCAACGTTGAATACTTCTGGTCCTCAATTGTCGGTCCGATAGGTGAACGGTACGTGGCCAGCTCGCACCACAGCAGTGCGACACATCGTAGGCGATTGGTCGGCGCTATTGTGTCTGCACGGATAGCTCGTGCGTGAGCCATTTGCTGCGTACTGCGCATGTATTTTTTGTTTGAATACCTTTAAACTGACGAGTTGAAGGTTAGCTGCACACGCGTAGAACTGTTGAGGGAAACGAAACTCTTGCCTCGGAGACAGTTTGAAAGAACGTTTGAAAAACGTAGGTCATCAAAAGTAAAGTTGGCAACCTTTTCTCCACGATCTTCTTAAGGCGAAAGTTTTGATCCAACCAACAATTCTACACGCGTGTAGCTAACCTTTTGAACGTCGTGCGGCATTTTGGGAAATTGACTAGCGACATCTGAGTGTTGTAAGTATAATTAAATTCAAATTAAAATATAGTTTTGAGTGGGAAGTTGTTGAATTCGCCTAAATTACGTTTATGAACAAAGACAATATAACTTTTTACAAAATTAAAAATATAAATATCATAAGTAATTCGATTAAGTTAAAGGGGGGGATAAACAGCTAAGGGGGGATAAACAGTTGCACAATTTGTGCCTTTCGTCGTCTTACGACACAAACACACACACACTCTCTCTCTCTCTCTCTATTTACCCTTAAAATAATTAAGGAATGATATCGACATGAGTCATGTCAACTAGGAAATAAGGAAATACCAAACTTAGCTAGATTAATTACTTCCGCTTCAAGCGGGTACCTATAATTCGTAGTAAAATAATATTCTAATATGTAAATCACCTTATGGAATTTTTAATCAATTCAAACTGGTTTGGACCCTACTCCCTACGTCGTCAGGGATGAAATCGACTAGGAGTCTATTGGTAGTTGATACCGACATGTATATTATAATTGGTCAAAAATGTCGTCACTGAAGAAGCTAGATTTAATCTCGAAAAATTGATAAACCGTGTACTCTTCGGATAGTAATTGTCCACGTTGAATTTAGAAATGACGCGAATACCAAAATGGAGAAAGCAAAGTGATTATTTCGTGGAGATATAATCTCGAATGTTATGCAAGTAAATATTATTGGGATCATATCTGCTCCGAATTCCATTTTATTTGATTTACTGCAGATTTTCTCCGATACAGATTACCAACCTTTCCTACTTTGCAGATTGTTTGAGGAGCTTCACTTTATTGTAGTTATAATTTATACTGCAACTGAAACGATTGTGCCGACTTGGTCTCACACTCTGATTCTGGTTCAAAATAAATTAGAGACTCGTGATTAATTAAATTTAAATTTCCGAAGCGAACTATTACAGAAATTGAACATTTAAATTTTAAATCAAGCAGAACCGCACGCGCTTATATAAATTATTAATGATAAACAATTGTGAAGTTGTGAGACTTTTTAATTTTAAATCCAACGGAGTATTGTGAATTACAATCGATTTGAGTTCAGTTGTCCCAGAAGCTTGTGTTAATAAACAAACAATTTGACCTATACATTCCCAAAATTTAACAATTTTATTTTACAATTTAAATTTCCATTGGCCCAACTTTCACGGTTTGTTTTTCATACCAATCAGAGGCAGCAGCAAACCAAGGAAGTCCTAGTCCAATCGTTATTAGTTTAAAGGGAAGGACTTAATAACAACAAGAAGGTAGGACGTAATAACCTTCCGCAAGTGATCTCAGATCTGAAACGAGATGTGGTCTAACACTATCACAGGGCTATGTCCGTGTGAATATAGTAGGAGACGATGACTGGGTTGCGCGCGCAACCCATTTCTCCTCTTCTGAATTTGTAAACTCGAAGGTGCACGATTGCGGGTCGGAACACTTCGGCGGTTCTATTTATATCTCGATCCGCTTTGAAATAAAATTAAGAGATTGGGATTTTAATATTTCCAGATTACGATGCTGGCGATTCTCATGATTTGAATGCTTCGCCCGCCTCTTTATATGCACATATTTTGAGGTTACGTTATTTCAAGCATAAAATATACCAATATCTGTTGAGATAATATTATTATAATTATAATATCATACATAGTTAATTATGCATTATATTAATTCCATTATAATGTACCCTGATTCTACTTCTTTTTTTTTGATTTTCATGTCCTAACTCAAGATTTGAATTATTTTTTATAATTCCTTGTCTCAGATCTGAATTATAGTTTTTTCAAAAAATCTCTGATCCAATTTAGAAATACATACAATTGATTTACAAAATTTCCTGTTCCAATTCAAAATTCAGAGTGAAATTATAAAATTCAAACCTATAAATCTGGAACTTTTAACACCTTTTAATTTTACCATTTTTTTATCGAATTATGTTAAAATACGAAATTGTTTATTTTTATGACTTTAACATTTTATAGATTTATGGTTAAAAAATATAAATTACGCTATTATTTTTAAGGTTCAAAATGATAATACTTCATAATGATTCTTTAACAAAAAAGATTTAAATTTTTAATTCAAAACTGTTGAACTCATCCAAAAATATATCAATATTACGCGAGAGTTGACTTTTCAGTCAATAAGGATTTTTTTTAAATTGTTGAATTTTAAAGCCAAAAAGCTGATTTTCGTACAAAATAGTGTAAACTTTTTAAACGGAATAGTTCAAAGACTTCTGGTTAGAAAATATAAACCAAAGTTATTATTTTTTCAGTTGAAAATTAAAATGTTTTGTTAGACAGTTCGATTTTCAAGATTGTCAATTCGTCAATAAAACTTTTGAGTTTGGATTTATAAATAAAAATGTTAATATTAATAATATAAAGCGACTTAAAATAAAAGAATTCAATTCACAATTTAGAATGTTTCCAATTCAAAAGGAATTGTAATTAATGGATGAGTTTAACAGATTTTAATTAAAAATTTTAACTTTTTTTGTTGAAGATTCATCATTTCAGTTGAAAATGTAACTATTTGTTTGAAAATGAAAGTTTTTTTTGTAATTAATTTTTTTGGGCTTAGAATTCAATAAAAAAAAATTCCAGTTTCCGGCTTAAGATTATTAATTTCAGTTAAAAAATTGATCTTTCTGGTTGAAAATGTAACTATTTCATTGGAAATTTGTTTTTCTCTTTTTTTAGTTGAAAATTCAATTACTTTGATAGTAAGTTAATTTCTAACATTTTCAATTGGTAAACTCAAATTTTTATCTATAAATAACAATGCAAAAATATTAATCTGAAACAACTTAAAATAAAAATAATGTAACTTTTATTTTAAAAAGTTTTTAGTTAAAAAAATGGTAAAGTTCAAAGGTGTTAAAAGTTTGTATTTTATACGTATGAATTTTTGAGCATTTGAATACAATATTTCTGAATTAAAAATTTATCAAGCTTCAGTTTGAGTTAGGACATGAAAATCTGAAAAAGATGTATAATTAGGGTACATTAGAATGGAATTCAAATAATATGTAATTAACTATATATGATATTATAATTATAATAATATTATATCAACAGATATTGATATCAACATTAATCTTTTTTAGCTGTAAATAATTGTGTTATAGTTTCAAGCGTTGGAAATTGAATTTTTCTATTAAACCGAAAAAATTTAAAAAGCCTTTCAAAATTAGAAAATTTATTTATGAGAATCGTTTAAAATAAAACAATTACAAATCATAAGTACTAACAAGTTCAAAATTTTGTATTATAACTTTTTAAAATTGCCAGCAATTTTAAATCTTAAAAATCGAATTCCCAAGTAGTCATGAAAAAAGTATAATATAACCAAATTCTAGGAAGCTATAGTTTGTTATTGTTTAATTTCAAATGATTCTCATAAACAAATTTTATAATTTCGAAAGTCCGGAGGCTATTTAAACTTTTTTGGTTTAATAGATAAATCAAATGCTTAAATGCGGATCAATATATAAATAAGACTATTATAATATAATATAATTATAATATTATCATTAATATATATATATATATATATTTATGTATAATAGTATTAATATTTATATCATTTATATGTTATACTTGAAATAACGTAACCTCAAAATATGCGCATATAAAGAGGCGCGCGAAGCATTCAAATCACAAGAATCGCCAGCAACGAAATCTGGAAATATTAAAATCCTAATCTCTTGATTTTATTTAAAAGCAGATAGAGATATAAATAGAACCGCCGAAGTTTTCCGACAGGCAATCTTGCACCTGCGAGTTTTAAAATTTAGAAGAGGAGAAATGGGTTGCGCGCGCAATCCCAGATCTGAAACGAGATGTGGTCCAATACTATGACAGGGCTATGTCCGTGTAGATATAGTTGGAGACGCTGTAAATGACTGAGTTGCGCGCGCAACCCATTTCTCCCCTTCTGAATTTGAAAACTCGAAGGTGCATGATTGCCGGTCGGAGCACTTCGGCGATTCTATTTATATATCTATCTGCTTACTGCTGCGAAATAAATTCAGGAGATTGCGATTTTAATATTTCCAGATTTCGATGCTGACGATTCTCATGATTTGAATAGATCGTGCGCCTCTTGATATGCGTATAATTTGAGGTTATGTTATTTCATGTATAAAATATAAATTATATAAATATTAATACTATTATATATAAATATATGCGTATATTAATAATGATAATCTTATAATTATGTTATATTATAATAGTCTTATTTATATCTTGATCCGCATTTGAAAGAAATTAAAGTAATTGACGATTTTTGAATTCATCATTATACGTTTTTTTAAGAAGGTTTTTTAATTATGGTTGATTCATGTATTTTGTTTAAGATTTATCTTTTTTGGTAGATCATCAATTTTCTTCGTCGAAAATTCATCTGATTGGTTGAAAATTTAACAACTTTGTTTAAAATTAATTTTTTTTGTTAAAAAGTAAACTTTTGGGTTGAAAATTGATTTATTATCTTAATTAGATTTTTTTCCTAAAATGGAAAAAACTGCAAAATAAAAAAATTGTGTTAAAATCGCCCTGATTCCTTTTTTTTAATTTTTAAAATCTTTTTAAATACTCACGTAAATTTAATTTTTCAAACTAAAAAATCATTTACAATTTTCTTAGCAATCACAACAATTTTTGTTATTCTATTTAAATATTTTACAATTCTGAAAAGCTTTTTTTTTAAATCTTCAAAAATCTACATCGTGTTTCAAATTATTTCAAATAATTTCAAGTTTTAAATTAATTTTGAATATTATTCTAAATTAAAATTGTAGTGTTCATACTTAAAATTTAGCTCATTATAATTTTAACAATTCAAAGCTTTCTATTTCGAACCACTCTGTTCAAATGTGTATAGTTTTTAATAGTTGTTTATAATGGCTTGTCCCAGATCTGAATTATATTTCTTTTTCAAAAAATCTTTGATCCAATTCAGAAATACATACAATTGCTTTAAAAAATTTCCTGTTCCAATTCAAAATTCAGGATGAAATTAGAAAATTCAAAATTTTAAATCTGAAAATGATGTTTTTGAGGTGGAAATCTTTTGAACTTTAAACTTTTAAAACTGAAGCTTGACAAATTTTTAATTCAGAAATATTTCATTTAAACGCTAAATAATTCGTACGTGAAAATTTTTTAAAAATTCAAATTGCGCTATTATGTTTAAGGTTCCAAATGATAATAATTCAAAAAAAATTCAGTTCGTAACATTAAAAATTGAACGAATAAACTAATTTTTTAATTAAAATTTTTTAAAATAAAAGTTACATTGTTTGTATTTTAAGTTGTTCCAGATTAATATTTTTGCATTGTTATTTAGAGATAAAAATTTTAGTTTGCCAAATGAAAATGTTAGAAATTAACTTACTATCAAAATAATTGAATTTTCAACTGAAAAAAGAGAGAATAACAAATTTCCAACAAAATAATTACATTTTTAACTAAAATGATAAATCTTCAACAAAAAAAGTTTGAATTTTTAATTAAAAACTGTTGAACTCGCCCCAAAAGATATTAATTTTACACAAGAGTTCACTTTTCAGTCAATAAGAATTTTTTCTTAACTAATACAATACAATGTACAGGGTAAAGTTTCAACCAAAAATGGAATAGTACAATTTTCCAGATAAAAACTGTACTAAAAAATTGAATTGAACAAGAAAAAAAAACGATTTTCCAACTTAACCAATATATACGATTAATTTTTAATCAATCATATAATAGTTAGATTTTCAGATAAAGATAAATAAATTTAAACAAAAAATAATAATTTTAAACAAAGTTGTTATTTTTTTGCAACCAATGAGATGAATTTTCGACCAAGAAAATTGATTATCTACAAGAAAAGACAACCTTCAACAAAATACATGAATTTTTAAAGAAATTATTTAATTTTAAAGTAAAAAAGTCGAATTATCTACAAAAGTTGAATTTTTTAAGCGAAAAATATGAGTTTTCAATTAGAGAGTTAAACTTTCAACCCAATAGTTAAATTTTCAACCATAATTAAAAAATCTTGTTAAAAAAATTTATTTTTTTTTACAAAGTAGTTCAACTCTTAGTGAAATAATCGACTTTTAAACCCAAGGTGATGTACAGTTGATATTTTAACCAAGCAATTGCATTTCTGACCAAAAATGATAAATTTTTGACAAAAAAGATTAAATTTCTACTAAACAAGGACCATTTCCAAACAAAATACATGAACTTTCAACGAAATTGTTTAAATTTAAAAACAAAAAGAGTATTTCCACCCAAAAATTATGGTTTTAATTTTTAACAATATAGTTGAATTTATAACAGAACGACTTACAACCTAAAAATATTTATAGTTGATAATTCAACCGAAAAATGTAATTTTTAATCAAAAAGTAGAAATTTTCCATAAAACAATTTAATTTCTACAAAGAAAGAGGACCTTTTAACAAAACAAATGATTTCGTAATCAATAATGGTATTGATTAATTTTCAGTTTCAAAAATCTATTTTCAACGAAAGAGATGAACCTTCAAATAAGAAAAAAATATAAATTTTTAAAAAGTAGTTGAACTTTTGATAGAAAAGAGGACTTTTTTACGAAATAGTTACATTTTGAACAAAATAATTAATTTTTCAATCAAATAATTGAGTTTTTATCCAAACGAGATGAATTCCAAAATCGCCCATTTCTTTAATTTCTTTCAAATGCGGATCAAGATATAAATAAGACTATTATAATATAACATAATTATAATATTATCATTATTAATATGCGTATATATTTATATATAATAGTATTAATATTTATATAATTTATATTTTATACATGAAATAACATAACCTCAAAATATACGCATATCAAGAGGCGTGCGGTCTATTCAAATCATGAGAATCGTCAGCATCGAAATCTGGAAATATTAAACTCCCAATCTCTGAATCTCCTGAATTTATTTCAAAGGAGTAAGCAGATAGATATGTAAATAGAATCGCCGAAGTGCTCCAACCGGCAATCGTGCACCTTCGAGTTTTCAAATTCAGAAGAGGAGAAATGGGTTGCGCGCGCAACTCAGTCATTTACAGCGTCTCCTACTATATCTACACGGACATAGCCCTGTCATAGTATTGGACCACATCTTGTTTCAGATCTGGGATTGCGCGCGCAACCCATTTCTCCTCTTCTAAATTTGAAAACTCGAAGGTGCACGATTGCCTGTCTGAAAACTTCGGCGGTCTTCTATTTATATCTCGCTCCCCCTTTGAAAGAAATTGAAGAAATTGGCAAACAATTAGTTTTCTGCAACAAAAAAATTTTGAATCAAATACATAACTAAACAAAAAAATTTTTTAAATTGTTTTCAACATAATAGTAAAATTTTAAACCAAAAAATTACATTTTCATCCAAAAAGCTAAATTGTATACTAAAAAAGGAATTTCTAATAAAATACATGAACCTTGCACAAAAGAAATTTATTTTCCATGAAGACTTTTTTTCTGAAAAAAATGAATGTTTAATCATAGTTAAATTTTCGACAACAAAGATTAATTTTCTACCAAGAAAGAAGAGTATTCAATAAAATACAAAAAATTTTAACTAAAAAGATCACTTTTCATTTAAACATAGAATAGTTAAATTTGTGGTTAAAAAAAAATAATTTTTAATCAAAAAGAAAATAAATTTCTTAAAAATAGTTACATTTTCAGAAAACAAATTTATCCAACTAAATGTAATCAACAAAAAAAAATATGAGAAAAAAACGTTAAAATTCTTTGAAATCGCTTGAAATTATTGAAATTAATTGAAAATTCGTTGGAGTGTTCTAAAAATATCCTGAAAATTTTTGAATCCTTTAAAGCCGCTTAAAATTTTTGAAAGATCTTGAAAATTCCTTACAAGTTTAAAAATACCTTAGAAGTTTTCAAATCCTTTAAAATCTCATACTGAATTAATGAAATCAATTAAAAATGCCTTGAAATCTATTAAAATATCCTAATATATATCAAATCGTTTAAAATCTCATATTAAATTACTGTCAAAAATTAAAAATTCCTTGGAACGTTTTAAAATACTCTCAAATATTTGGAAACCTTCAAAATATTTTGAAAGACCTTGGCATCTTTTAAAGATTTCTAAAGTACTTTGGAATTTTTTTAAATAACCTTGCTAAAGTTGTTAAAATTCTTTAAAATCTTGTAAAGCTTTTGAAAATATCTTAAAATTCAATAAATACCCTGAAATATTTCAAATCCTTTAAAATCTCACACTAAATTATTAAAATAATTTAAAAATTACTTGAAATCTAT
>NC_046664.1:3979081-3981434 GCF_010883055.1 Belonocnema kinseyi | reverse complement strand
AAATCCTTTAAAATCTTTTCAAATACCTAGAACTTTTTATAAAGATTTCTAAAGTATTTAAATTTTTTTAAATAACCCTTTTAAAATTGGTTTCATTCTTTGGAATTCCCTTGAATTATGAAAATCTGTTGAAAATTCCTTGACATTTTAAAAAATATTCTCAAATAGTTAAAATCCTTAAAAATCTTTTTAAATCTTTTAAATTTGTTAAAGCTCTTAAAAATATCTTGAAATTTAAAACATACCCTGAAATATTTCAAATCCTTAAAAAGCTCACACTAAATTATTGAAATAATTTGAAAATTACTTGAAATCTATGAAATTATCTTAAAATATATCAAATCCCTTAAAATGTCATATGAAATTACTGTAATCAATTGAAAATTCCTTGAAATCTTTTAAAATTCTCTAAAATTTTTCAAATCCTTTAAAATCTTTTGAAACACCTACAACTTATTTTTTTAAAGATTTCTAAAGTATTAAATTTTTTTTTAAATAACCCTTTTAAAATTGGTTTCATTCTTTGGAATTCCCTTAAATTATGAAAATCAGTTGAAAATTCCTTGAAATTTTAAAAAATATTCTCAAATATTTAAAATCCTTAAAATTTTTTTCAAATCTTTTAAATTTGTTAAAGCTCTTGAAAATTCCTTGAAATGTAAAAAATACCCTGAAATATTTAAAATCCTTAAAAAGCTGACCCTAATTTATTAAAATATTTTGAAAATTACTTGAAATCTATTAAAATATCCTAAAATATATCAAATCCCTTAAAATGTCATATTAAATTACTGTAATCAATTGAAAATTCCTTGCAATCTTTTAAAATTCTCTAAAATTTTTCAAATCCTTTAAAATCTTTTGAAACACCTAGATGGTTTCCTTAAAAAAATTTCGAAATACTTTAGAAATCTTTAAAAAAATAAGTTGTAGGTGTTTCAAATTATTTCAATAATTTAGTGTGAGCTTTTTAAGGATTTGAAATATTTCAGGGTATGTTTCAAATTTCAAGATATTTTCAAGAGCTTTAACAAATTGAAAAGATTTAAAAGATTTTAAAGGATTTGAAAAATTTGAGAGAATTTTAAAAGATTCCAAGGAATTTTCAATTGATTACAGTAATTTAGAATGATATTTTAAAAGATTTGATGTATGGTTTAGGATATTTTAATAGATTTCAAGTAATTTTTAAATTATTTTAATAATTTAGTGTGAGCTTTTTAAGGAATTGAAATATTTCAGGGTGTTTTAAATTTTAAGATATTTTCAAGAGCTTTAACAAATTTTAAAGATTTTAAAAGGTTTTTAAGGATTTTAAATATTTGAGGATGTTTTGAAAGATCTCAAGGAATTTTCAACTTATTTTTGTAATTAAAAGGAATTTCAAAGAATTTTAACAACTTTAGCAAGGTTATTTAAAAAAATTCCAAAGTACTTTAGAAATCTTTAAAAGATGTCAAGGTCTTTCAAAATATTTTGAAGGTTTCCAAATATTTGAGAGTATTTTAAAACGTTCCAAGGAATTTTAAATTTTTGACAGTAATTTAATATGAGATTTTAAAGGATTTGATATATAATAGGATATTTTAATAGATTCGAAGGCATTTTCAATTGATTTCAATAATTCCGTATGAGTTTTTAAAGGATTTGAAAATTTTTATGGTATTTTTAAACTTGTAAGGAATTTTGAAAAGCTTTCAAAAATTTTAAGCGGTTTTAAAGGATTCAAAAATTTTCAGGATATTTTAAGAACATTCCAACGAATTTTCAATTAATTTTAATAATTTCAAGCGATTTCAAAGAATTTTAACGTTTTTTTTCTCATATTTTTTATGGTTTATGAGTACAATTAGTTGGATAAATTTGTTTTCTGAAAATGTAACTATTTTGTACAAAATTTATTTTCCTTTTGATTAAAAATTATTTTTTTTTTAACCACAAATTTAACTATTCTATGTTTAAATGAAAAGTGATCTTGTTAGGTAAATTTTTTGTATTTTATTGAATACTCTTCTTTCTTGGTAGAAAATTAATCTTTGTTGTCGAAAATTTAACTATGATGAAACATTAATTTTTTGTTCAGGAAATTAGTCTTCAAAAAAATAAATATCTTTTGTACAAAGTTCATGTATTTTATTAGAAATGCCTTTTTTTAGTATACAATTTAGCTTTTTGGATGAAAATGTAATTTTTTGGTCTAAAATTGTACTATTATGTTGAAAAGAATTAAAAAAATTTTTTTTGTTCAGTTGTGTATTTGATTCAAAATTTTTTTGTTGCAGAAAACTAATTGTTTTAGTTGAAAGTTTAACTATTTCTATTAAAAGTTAGTCAACTATTCATTTATATTAAT
>NC_046664.1:3969236-3978981 GCF_010883055.1 Belonocnema kinseyi | reverse complement strand
ACTATTTGCCGCCATACTCTCCTGTCCTGGCATACTTCTCTAGCTTCTTTTATGTCCATGCATTTTTTCATGCAGGCTCTCGTGTTTCTGTGACTTCTTATGACTTCTAAGTAGGGTCTCATTCACACATTCTAACCATTCTTTCCGCGGTCTACCTCTGGGCACGTTGCCATTTACTTTACCTTGATACACTTGTTGATATCAGAAATTACGTAATTTTTGATGCAAGGTTAGAAAAAGATACCAATGCCTATATGTTGCAAATATTAGTACATTATCTTTAATTTGAAAAGATGAATTTATATTTCATTAACAAAGATTTTTGAAAAAAAATGTTCATTTAACGAGCCGTGTGTACATCGAAATTTTAATACAAATAGCCTAATGTTTTTGGCACTAGTAGACCGTGCATCCATAGTATTATTGTTTTTTTCAATGGAAATTTTTACATAAAATTATGTGAATGTTCATACATATTAAGTTAAATGTTGAAAATATATTTATTAAACAATCATTTGTCAAAATATAAGTTAGCCTTTAGGACAAAAAAACTATTAATTGCAAAATATACCACGACATTATTCTGTTCTCACCTTAAATCACAATTTAAGTAATTTCTTATATTAATGTGCAATTTATAATAAGTATATATTTGAATTTCAATACTTTTTAATTAAACCCGGTTTATATCGCGCGCCAACAGCGAGCAATGAGGATCGCTGCGCCGAGCAAGCGCAATAGCTCAACACGGCAAAGTTGGGATCACTGCTTAGCACGAAAAAATACATTTAAATTGAAAGTGAAATGCCAATTAAAACATTTTTACATTTATAACTTTGCAAAGCATTGTTATTTTAATAAATACCACAGATAAAAGTCCATGAGTAATTGATATTACGGTTTAATATATTTCCCACTAATTCCAAAATTATTTCTTATAATCTACATTTCTTTATAAGTTATAATGATTCCCATTTTTTCCGTAAAATTTTTCTAATTTCTGTCAAAAAATTGCCTTGAAATCTGCTAAATTTTTTTTACAATTTTATAAATTTTAAAAAATATTTTCAAACTTTTTTGGAACGACTGAAAAATCCCAAATAATAAAATGCCAGGCCGAATTCTATCCAATTATAAAATATACAAACTAAAAAATCCCCGAATTGCAGAAATTGAGAAAATAGTTCTGTCATCAATATTATTTATTTATTAAAAATACAGAAATGTATAAAAATTGTATACAAAAATTAATTTAAAAACACGTAAGCTTGGAATGAAATAAGGTTTACAGGGCTTAATGCAGACAGATTTTACGCGAACTTTTTATTTATTTAATAATAATTTTATTTTTGCGAACGATTTATAATTTATAAAAAATATTGTATAATAATTATATTAATTTTAATAAAAATTTGTATCAAAAAAATATTTGTGCAATTATCATTATTTCAAATTCTAAAACTAATTTTTAAAAACTTTAAACATCAAACAAGTTTTTTCTTTGATATAAATATTTTATTATTCTATTTAAAAAAAATATGTGTTTAAGAAACTATTTTTTTAATTGTTCAAATTAGGGAGTTGTCTAGTCTAGATATTTTATAATTCGGAAATTTTCGGTCGGGAATTCTCATATTCATTAAAATTAAAAACTGGATTATATTTCGACAATGTTATAATTTTGGGAATTTTAATTTTCGAACAAAGCTGCTGAAGAATCCCGAAAAATAGAATTCCCGACACTATAAAATTCGTGAATTTCAAGATAACCAAATAATGACATTCCCGAAATAATAAAAGTGCCGAAATATATAAATTTGGAATTGAAAAATTCAAAAAAAATAAAATTCCCGAAAAAAGGTATTACCGATTTAAAAAATTCCCCACAGAAAATTTCTGAATTATCAAATTTCCGGATTAGAAAATTCCTGAATTCAAACAATTCAAAAACTTGCTGTTCATTAAACATTATTTATTTATCTAAAATACAATAATCGAATACTTTTATCAAATAATTTTTTTAGTGTTAAAAATTAAAAAAATTGTTCTTTTAATTTAAAATAACAATGATTTAAAATATATATATATTTCTAGATGAAAAATGTTGTTTGAAAATGTGCATAGTATTTATAAAAAATACAAAAAAGTTCTTAAAATTTGAATGTAAAATTTAAAAAATGAATTAATCAATTAAATAAATTTCTATATAAATCGGTGCTGAATTGAATCCTGTAAAGTTTTATTGAAAAATGTTATTATTATCTAGGTTCGAAGAAAATTTATGTAGAAAATTTTTCCCTTGCAAAGCGCACGTGTTTTTTAATTTATTTCCTGATACAATTTTTATAAAATTATTATTCGGGTGCCCGAGATTTCATTTTTCGGGATTTTCCAGTCATCCCTTTCGGAATTTTTCAAGTTTATCCTTCTTAAAATTATGTATTTATTCAAAATAAAAATTCAACATTTAATTTCGAAATCACCAATAGTATCAATTTTCTTTCGAATTATTTCAAACCTTTTCAAATTAGTTTCGGAATTTTTAAGTATTCTTTAAACTGATTCCTATTTTTCCTAACATATTTGTGAAACACTGCACAAAAAATTGTCTCAAGAGCTTTCAGATTTGTTTCTAATTTTGTTAATCTTTTGAAATGTTTTGAAATATTTTAAAACATTCTCTTTGAGTTATGTACTTTTTTAAAATAAAAAATCATTTCAAATCTTTTCACAAATCTTAAAAAGAAATTTTTTTAATATTTCAAAATTCTTGAGAAGCTCGAAATTTTGTTCTTTTATTTGAAACATTCAAAAAACTTCCAGCTTATTCTATTTTTTCTAAATTAATGATTGTTTGATTGTTCTTCAAAAGTCAAAATGCAATACTTTTACCTTCAAAATAAATATAAAATAATATAAAAATTATAGTAGTAACACTCAAAGTTTGAATTAATCTCTCTGAAATTGGGACCATTAATTTTCGATTTATTTACTATTAAAAATTGTTCTTTTTTTCAAATTTCCAAATTGAGTATCCGAATTAAATTAGTTCAAATTTTGACATTAAAATATGTCAATTATATCATTTTGCACAGATCCAGAATCGTCTCGAAAAATAAATGTCGTTATTAATTTTTTAGTTTAAGAATTTTATGTAAAAATTATACTATTTTTATTTTTATAAAATATATTTTTCTTCAATGAAATTGTTGCAATAAAAGTGTTTCGAACCGATTTTTTTTTAATCATTAGGGGGAAATTTTACAATTAGATTTTTGTAAATTGTATTGGTATCATAAAAGAGTGTAAATAGTTTTTAATTTAATTTTCAAATTTTTGGAAGTTAACCTATTTTCATATATCTAGAGGTCAAAAAAGTCAAACGAATTTTTTCGAATTGTAAGAACTTATTTTCTGACTGAAAATTGGATGTGAATTGGATGTAAATTGCATCTTTTGATTATTGATTGAGATTATCTTTATAACTAATGAATTAAAAAATTGTCATACAAACTTTTTTCTTATTAATACTGTAGGAAAAAAATCGACAAGATCCTGGTGCCGAAATTATAATTACAGCAAATTTTCCTTAATTCTATAGGAACGGCTGAAATATCGCGAAAAATAAAATTCACGAACAGTTTATAATATTACAGAATTTAAAAATTCTCAGAAAATAAAATTCCCGAAATGAAATCGTTTCTTAATCAATATTATTAGTTTATTAAAAATACGTCAATAAAATATTTTTATCAAATAAATTTTTCTTAATATTTAAAGTTTAAGAAAATTATCGTTTGAATTTAAAATTAAAATAATTATACAAAAATTGTACAAACAAATTAATGTAAAAAAACACGTGTGCTTCAAACGAACAAAAAATTTCTCTCTAAATTTTCTTCGATTCTAATAACATTTTCCAAACAAACGTTGCAGGATTCAAATTAGCATTAATTTATCTCAAAGTTTTTTTTCAATTTTCTTATCTAACAATTCGATTTTTCGGTAGAATTTTTGTAATTTAAAAAAATACTATTTACATTTTTAAGCAAAATAAATTATCCAGGAACATACTTTGTTTTCATTATTTTTATTTTAAATTTCAACAATAATGTGTAAAGACTTTAAATATTTCAAAAGTTCTTACTTTGGTATAAATATTTGATTATTTTAATTTTTAAATATATATATATATATATATATATATATATTTATCAAAGACATTTTTTTCAGCACTCGTTTATCTCGAAAAACAAACTGTTTTACTGCCATATTTTACGAAGTATGAGAAAACCAGAATTCGACTTCGTGGTGCGGTGAGGGCAGCTCCTCGATAAGGCAGAAAATGTGATGTGCTATATATATAGTTCCCCCACTCTGACACGGCGTACCGCCTCTGCGTTTATAATATCTTTGGTTTACCTCTACCCATCGCCATCCGTCGATAGCACCCACTAGTGTAGTTTGTCAACAGCAACTTCCGGTCAGGTTAGGTGGGGGTAGTGGGAAGCAGCTCTGCGTCGGTGCAGGGTGTAAATATGCGCAGTGTGTAAATATTTGTGTGTATGACAGAACCTTGCATTCAGTCTGAGGTTAAAAGTACGATCGTACTCAGGTAGTTTGACGTCACTTCCTGTCCACTTTTCACGGGTCCGTGGAGGGGGAACATTGGCGCATCCTTCCCTAGAGGATCCTTACTCTCAGTATGCCCCTCGTAGCGCACTTATGTTATCTTCGCTCGGACAAGAACCAGTTGAATTGAAAATAAATTGCCAATTAAAATTTTTTACAAGTATAACTTTTCAAAACATGGTCATTTTAATTAATACTGGAGACATAAGTCCATAAATAATTTATATTAGGATTTCATATATTTTCTATGAATTCTAAAATTATTTCTTATAATTCACATTCTCTTATGAGTTATTATTTTTTATTCTTTAATATTAAATTTTTATTCAAAATGAAAAGAACTGTTAGTGCAATATCTATATATAGTTCTGCAATATTATTTGGTATTTAGTTTTATTTTTGTAGTCTGAAATTTCTATTGATATTTTAGACTACTCGGCTAATCAAGTTCTCGGCTGTATTTTTAATTTCATAATTATTATATATTTCAACATTTTTATAAAAATATAATTATAACTCCCAGTGGTAGAAAAATTAGACGAACAGAATTTCACTGAAAAAAACGAGAAGTGTCGTAGAGTTACTGTGCATATATAAAATATATTCAAAAGTTTTGAAAAACTTTAAAAACTTATTTTTAAGTTTTTAAAAACTTTAAAATATATTTTTAAATGATTCTCATTTTTCTCTTAAAACGTTGGTAAAATTCTGCAAAAAAATGTTTTACAAAAATAAATTTAAAAACACGTGCGCCTTGAACAAAACAAACTGTGCAGGATTCAATTCAGCACTAATTTGACTTGATTTTAATTTTAAATTCAAACAACAATTTTTAAAAATTTTAAACATTAAAAAAGTGTTTAATTGATATGAAAATTTTATTATTTAAAAAAATAATATATGTTAACAAACTGTTTTTTTTATTCGTCAAAATTCGGGACTTTTATATTTCGACAATGTTATAATTTTGGGAATTTACTGAAAATACAGTATTCGAATACTTTTATCAAATCAATTTATTAAATATGTAATAGAATTCTTCTTTTATTAATCTAAGGACTTACATTTTGACACTGGATTTATCTTTACCTGATAAAGAGAGCATATAACTCTCGAAACGTTAACAATAAAATTGAATAAACGATCTTCTCAAAATCATTACGATCTTATAAAAAAATTAACAAATTATAATTATAACATTTAAAAGTTTAAATTTATTACTCCAAAAATGTGACAATTCATTTTTAAATTAATTGCCATTGCAAATAGTTGTTTCTTTTTTGATTAAAAATGTACAAATCACAATCATTTTATTCTTTGTAAGTTTTTCTACAAATCTCGTTGATAATATTTTATGTTAAGAAATTCATGTAAAAATTATAATATTTGTATTTTTATAAACAATATTTTTCTTTAATAAAATTTTTGCAATAAAAGAGTGTCAAAGAGTTTCTTTTTTCTTTTAGGGCATGAAATAAATATTTATTTGTCGACCAATGTTAGTTTTCTTTACAAAATTTGGCTTAGGTCTAATTTTTTCCAGCGATATTTAGGTCCCTTTCTTCGCGAATCGTCACATATTTATATTCCATGAATAAGTCCGGAGGGATAAATATGACTGCCTCGATTGCATTTTGTGTGAGAAAAATAATGCGAGTATTTAAAAAGCCTTCCTATAAAAATCTGAGTCTAAACTAGAAATGTTTTTATAAAAAGCAAGTATCATCCTAAATTTAAGAATGTTTTATATAAAATTCCAGATAGATTCTGATCATTTAGAACCAATTTTAGAAATTCAATCGAACTGAAATCAATTTAAACTTCTCTGTAAAAAAAGCGCACAGCCCACACATAAAAGTCCTTTGACAATCCTCAGGATAGTCAACCGGCATCACGGTCTACTAGCAGTAGGAGAATTGAACCTAAATTAAATACCCCAGATAATCTGTATTCAATTTAAATTTTGGCTTTTAACACTGAAAGTAAAAAAAAAATAAAAAAACAGGTAATTCAGAACAGATACATTTACTAATGTCTATCAAAAATCAAGAACGTAGCGCGAGTATCCAGATGAAAATTTGTACCTTAAAGCCTACATAGCTTCTAATTGATTGCATGACGTGGAGGACTGTGTTTAACATTTTTTACATTAAAATTATAAAAGATCGGACGATGATGGCCTACTGGAACTTCCCCCATTTCATCTCTTGTTAATAGTGTAACCGTTCCGCTTTGCATGTTTAGTTTTACCCGTGCTTTTGCGCCAGTGCGAGAATTGTATGTATATATTCCACCAAGATGATGACTACTCTCTAATATTGCAAAGATGTCGCCCGAATCTGTTGATAATACAATTAGTTCTTGGATTGGTATAGGTCCATAGTGCTTCCCTTCTTCGAGAAATAAAATTAATTTATCCGCAGGAAAAGTGTATCTTCGTAGTTCGAATATTTGATTCGGATTATTCTTGGAAGTAAGCCGAATAAACTGAAGCTGGTCAAGTTCATATCCAGATCCGCTAGAAGAAGGAAGCTTAGTAGGTAGAGTTAATCGCCTAGAAGAAGAAGCAGAACTGGCACCAAGTGGTGGCTCGAAAGAAGGCAGAGACCTGGCAGAAAAATGTTGATTGTAAGAGAATAAGAAGAAGAAAATGTGTCGCCAGCGCCATGGGACATACCATGAAAGTGGCGTCATTAAGTACACATGAATGTTTCTGAATCTTCAGAAGGTTTTATGTGATCTTGTGCATTAAAAGGAATTTTTGCATATTCAACTTAGATTATAGCAACTGTATAAATATTAGAAAGGTCTGTGGTCTAAAACTGTTAACAATACGAAAACAATCAAATTCGGAAAATATCACTTAATAGCTTTAGACCGCCAATTTAACTAAAAAATGCGATTCAGCGATAAACTTTGTTTAAAATTAACTTACCCATGACTGTGTTTTACATGCTCTATTCTATAGCCATATGATAATTGGCGACGGGAGCCTACTGGAATTTCCTTGACTTCTTCTGTGGTCAATGGGGTAACGTTGCCATTTCTCATGCTGATTTTCGCCCGTACTTTAGAGTATAGGGAAGGATTGTATGTATACATTCCAGCAAGAGTATCCTTGCTGTCCAATATTGCAAAGACGTCCCCATCGAATGTTGATAATACAATTTGTTCTTCCCTTGGTATAGGTGCATACCTATTCATTCGTCCGAGCAATTTAATTTCTTTATCGGCAGGAAAAGTGAATCTTCGAAGTCCAAATTGTCGTTGCGGATTTTTATAAGGAATAAGTCGAATAAATTCAAGTTGATCAAATTCATATCCAAGTACGTTAGAAAATCGAAGCCTGATAGGTGAAGTTCTATTGACGGCTGGTGGAGATTTTGACCTTAAACGAAGAGGAGATTCGCCACGAGAAGAAGACCCGATCGGAGGATGAATTCTGGCATCAGATAAAAAATGGAAAGGAGGCAGATAACTGGCAGGATTATCTTGTTTATCAGAAGAAGAAGATAGTCCTGCACCTGGATCACCTGAAATAAGGGCATCATTCGGCATAAAATTGAACTTTGAATATTCGTATACATGTGCAAATAAAAAACATATTTCCAAAGAATAATTATATGAATATATGAGTATGAGAATACATGAGTTATTCTTTTTAGAGTAGCGTGTAGATATATAGAATGGGTTATAATTTATGATTTACATTTGGAGGTTGCGATTATATTACGAAGTGATATAATCATAAAAATGAAGAGACAAGAAGTTTTACCTGAAACCAATTTAAAAGTATTAAATAGGAAACCAAATTTAGCTCGAACATAGCCCGAGCATCGGGGGAACTATAAGAAATCTTTCTTGAACGAGTGAGGCCGAATATCGGCACAACTCTGGTCAGAAGTCAACCCAGTATCCCAGCTGGTAAATTCGATCTGCGGTGAACAAAATTGGGGCGACTAAGGTGTTTGTAAGTCGTGGAGGGCGATAGGCCAACTTTCGGCCTAATTACTGACAAACTTTGGACCTACCATAGAGAACTGTGGCAGATTGGTCGGTACAACCAGAAGAATGCGGTTGGTCTGCCTGTGAATACAGCAGTCAGTTAGCCAGAAGTTACCTTGATGCATCCGACGGTTGGTCGAATCTTGGCCCAAATATAAGCCGGGCGTTGGATATATTTTTTTCATTATTTAAAAAGTACCAAAATTTCGGTACGAAGTAATTATTCTAACATATTTTCCCTGAATTGTAGCCCAATGCTATTCTGATCTTGTTAAACAGACTGGCTGAATCTTGGGTCCTCATGTCGGGGCGATGGTTGGCAAAAACCTCGGCCCATCGCGATCATGGCACCAGGTCAGCCGATCTTCGGATAAAAAGGTTGAACCGAGTTTGAGAAACTCTGGTCAACTTCGGGCCGATCGGAAATTCGCACGTCTATAGATATGATTTCTTTTCTAAAATTAATTACGTATTGATATGTTTATCAATAAAAGCGTTAGGATGTTATTAAGAAATACATACTTTATGACTATAGTCCACTCATTACTGGAATAAAAAAAAAAATTAGAGAAGAGAATGGTCATATCAACTAGACTTTTAAGAAAACTAGTCTTGTTTGTAGTAGGTGGTCTGATGAAAAATGAAAAAATCTGCCTCAATATGTTTTTCCGAACCATATTGTAGCTCTCCTCGAATCAAATTAGTGTGACGCCAATTTACAATTAGAAACTGTATTCATTGACAGTTTTCCTTGAATGGAACAGCAATTAACCAATCACGTCACTCCTCGATGAAGGTCTTGAAAGAAGACAACCTGGTACCGATTTCGGGATCAACATATCTATATATACGCCATACGACACTTTTGCGCTGGAGAGACTTATACATACCTGGGCGTGCCACAGAGCTGCATTCAGGATGTGACATCTATAAAGGATACTCTCCGAAGCAGATACAAACGTCTCATCCGACAGATTTGGTCTTCCGAACTGCCGGTAAGGAACACAGTATCTGCAACGAACATGCTTTCCGTCCCGGTACTACTCTATTCATTTGGAGTAGTTCCATGGACGAAGAACGAGCTCAGATCTCTTGATATCGGGACAAG
>NC_046664.1:3958445-3969136 GCF_010883055.1 Belonocnema kinseyi | reverse complement strand
TTGAGTAAAAACGCTTACCGGTGAGCCATCTCTTCAGGTTAGGAAACAAGTAATAGTCGCTGGGGGCCAGGTCTGGTGAATACGGTGGCTGAGGAACCAATTTGAAGCCGATTTCATGCAATTTTGCTTCTCCAACTAAGCATGAATGAACAGGCGCATTGTCGTGATGATAAAACGGTTTTTTCTTCTTCAAATACAGTCGTTTCTCGGCGATTTCGATTTTCAATCGGTCAAATAATGATGAATAGTATACTCCGGTTATGGTTTTACCTTTTTCAAGATAGTCCACGAATATTATGCCATGTGCATTCCAAAATACGGAGGCCATAACCTTTCCGACCCATTGTTGCGTTTTTGGACGCTTTGGAGTACGTTAACCCGGTGGAACCCACGGTTTTGCCTGTTGCGTTGACTCAGGAGTGTAGTAGTGGATCCAGGTTTCATCCATGGTTATCAATCGGCTCAAAAACTCGGTCGGCTTACGCGAAAATAGTGCCAAATTCTGCTCGGAAGTTGTCACACGAATTCGTTTTTGGTCCATTGTGAGCAAACGCGGCACCCATCGCGCGCAGAGCTTCTTCATTCCCAAAACTGAATGCACGATATTGCCCACACGTTCCAATGATATGCCTACAGCATTAGCTACCTCTCTCAATTTCACTTTGGGATCATTCAACATCATATCATGGATTTTTTCGACATTTTCTGGTGTAGTGACCTCTTTTGGGCGCCCAGATCGTTCAGCATCAACTGTGCTCGTACGGCCACAACGAAACTCGGTAAACCACTTATGAATCTTTCCAATCGACGGTGCAGAGTTCGGGTAATACTTATCCAGCTTGGCCTTGGTCTCGGATATCGTTTTCTTACGAAGATAGTAGTTTTTGATCAAAACTCGAAACTCAGATTTTTCCATATAAAAAAAATTCGGAGGTTAGTCGCTTCTCAGTGCTGTAACTTGTAAATGCGTAAACATAAATGGCTGAAGTTTTGACAGGCGTCATTTGAAGGATCAAGCTCGACGAAAATGGTTCACATTAGTGAATACTACTGCCATTTCTTCGAATTTTCGGGTACTTATCAGACTGCCTGGTATATATATATATATATATATATATATATATATGTGTGTGTGTGTATATATATACATATATATATATATAGCGCATTGGTCCCACGCTATCCCCACTTATTGACTGACGGCGCGCAAAATCGATCTTATGATCGAATAATTACGTGAATCATCCCTTAGCCCTACCTGCCAGTCCATTTTTGAGTCAGGGGCGTATCAATATAAATATTCACCTGTTGCTTTATTATTAAATTTTAATTATGAAAATCGAACGAACTGTCTCAGTGTACGTCGTGCAATCCAACTCCTTCTATCCTAGTAGGTAAGCAAGAACAAGAAATTTACGTCTGAGTCTGATTCTGGCAAGCCGGGGTTTTGTTGAGTTAGCAAAGAAATTGAGCTTTCATACCTCCAAAGCAGCCGATTATGAGAGCCACAAGATGGACTTTGTAGCCTTGGTTGGAAATCGTTTCTACCTATTGCTCGCATGCTCGGTAGTTAGTTTCTTCTACAGGTACATTCCTTATGCGCTCACGGTAAACTAAGGTACCTATAACGCCGTCATTACGAGCAAGAAGAAATCCTTCGTCTCCGGTCTCATTCCAGCAGATGTGAGAACCATTTTGGATAGACGTATCGATAGCTCCTCTCTACGTATAATGCCGTAAACTTTACCATACTTTTTAGAACTGATCAGGCTGTACCTATAACCGTTCTTTGATAAAGACACTCTCAGCTCAGCGAACATCTGCCCGCTTTATCTCGTGCGACGTATATACGAGGTACGAGTATCTAGGATGATGACCTCGATGGATTGTCATCATCTTGCGTGTGCTTCGGTCAAGTTACTTTAACTCACCCAGGTTTCATTTTACTCTTCCAAACGTGTAGAGCAGTATAGGAACGGCCAGTATATCGGTCGCCTGGATCTTATACTTCCCAGATCATTCGGAAGCCCAGATTTTTCTGAGAATGTTGGTATATAGTTCTATTACCAAGAGTTTGAAAGGTATTTCCATCTATGAGTTTAAGATCCTGATCGCCACACGTTGAATTATTTTCTGGTCTTCCTTGGTGTATATGAACGCAGACACACACGCAAGCCAGTGGCTTGAGCTTTAGATTTAGTTTCTGTCTGCAATCAGCAAGTCCTCTCTTGCAGCCGCCTTGTTCAACTATTGCAGTCCATACCGCCTCGATAGATATTAATATCCTTTCTTTGAGAATGTCAGTAAATTGCTTGTAACTTGCATTTAAACAAGCTATGGGCCAGTACTTCTTTGGACTTAGCAAATCTCTGGTATTAGGGATCAGAACCGTGCATTGTTCAACTAAACGATGCGGGATGGGTTATTCTCCGTTTAAGAAAGTAGTAAGTACACGAGCGAGATGTTGGTGCGTAGAATATCTAGAATATCTAAAGCGTCTGCATATCTTATGTGTTCCTACATATGCTCGTTCCCAAAAGACTTAAATATCTTCTCGGCAAGGGGGATTTTCGACGGCACATGACGTTTTGTTAAAAAGACGAGAAGAGTGAGTAGAAAATGTGGAATTTTGATAAATCCACTTTACTTGCCTTACAAGACGCTATTTGGCTATTGAATGATCTCTTATTTTTGCGTCAAGTACAGCTTGGTGGCCAAAAGTTCGCGTTTGTTAAGCATGCTCACGAGTCTTACTCAAGCGTACTGAACTATCATTATTTCTATTTTCACTCAACAAGGAGACAGCCTTTTCATAATCTACACAGTTAAGATTCCCGAGATTAACATTTTTAGGCAGCAAATCAAAGAGAGCAGTATTAGATTTAGTTAATTTGTCCATTCTGAGAAGAACTTTTTGGTGCATTATTGAACTCCTATTTCTCATGTTGGCATTATCGGCTATCTGCAACGCTGGTCCCTTCTGAGTAAGACAAACCATTTATTTTATTAAACGTTTACTCTGGTGAACTCAGTTATACATCATTGCCATGGACTAAGTCAAGTGACTGATGAGATTAGAATGCAAGTGACTGATGAGATTAGGATGCTGTAAGTTGATTTAATACGATGTTAAAAACTTTCTGCGATGATGTTGTGGGTAAACAAGTACAAGCGATTTCTTACAATGTGACAGGTGTTTAATAAAACCGCTTTTTGAGCTGCTGCCAATTCCCTACTGACTCCTATCTGTTCAAGATATTGAGTGCATCTTGCGCGCACATTGTCTGTAGCCGAAATCACAATGGGATGAAAAAATGCATGATTCACATTTCTTTATATGGTCTTTACTTAATAATTTTACTCGATATACATGTGGATCTTATTTGTATAAGTTGACTGCAAATTTCAGTTAAGTAGAAAACGATGTCAATGATGTCCACCTTTTTTTTTCTCGTATCACGATGTCAGGTCGATTGGTCTGGATTTAATAATCCGTACATTAATTGTACATTCTTTCATTATAATTATTCTTCTTCTTATTATTATTCTGTAGTTTCTTTAAAGTTCTTATCGGATAATAATCTAATTTTATATATGTATTGGAATAGATAAGTAACATTGCGACTTTATGTTTCAAATCGTTATTATTCATTAAAACTGTGTCATTTCGTTTATCAGCCCCAGTTATCATGATATCTTTATTATTTTCTAAAAAGCAATCAGTAAGTTTAATCTTTTTAGAAATAATCTTATCAGAATTCGAAATTTACTTAGGTTTTCTTCTTGAGCAATTAAAAGCCAGAGAAGCTTATCATAAAAACGTAGAAGATTTGATAAAAGTCTATCAAATTTGCTGATTTGTAAAATGTAATTGAAATTATTTAATGGTTCAGAACATGATTAAAATTTCTAACGTGTCGATAAAAAGCTATTTATAAACTAATATTTCTGTTATCGGATTTTATTTAAACTATAGATACCTTGATTATCCGCATGTTTATTATCCCTCCCAAAATTTGAAAGAAGATCCATTGTTTTGGGTGGCATGCCTGATGATTTTTCTGTAAAAATCAAAAAACATTGTGAAATTCATAATGTTGAAGAGTTGTACAGTTTTAATCAGAAAATTTTTATAGAATTGTAAACAACTGAATGTGCTAATTGATTTTATTTTGAGGAATTTGCTTGATTGAATGAGATAGAATAGAAAGCAGATTATGACGCAGAAATCTCTATTGCGCAAAGCTCAAACAAGTTTAAAAAATTTGAGATATGTTGTATTATATTCACCAATAGAATTTAGGATGACCACCACGGTAAAGACCAGCTTAAAAACGACCCTCATTTTTTAAAATTATGAGGAAAACTGATTAGTAAGCTAATAAAGAATTTGGCCAGCAATGTATTTTATTACAATTCTTTTGTTTCATTAAAATATATATCAAATGTGGTATCTTGATTACCTCAGAAGAGGCTAGTAAAGGGAAAATAAAGCAGAGATTTATCCGAATATTTTATTGTTATTGCTTTTACTTTATATTCTCATCGCTCGAGTGATAAGATTTAAATAAATACATTAAGCTTTTACCTATTCTAATGGCCGTAAAACGTACACAGCCAATTATGTTTCAATTCCCTCAAATTGATAATGTTGTTTTGTTTTTCTTGGCGTGCCTTAAAAAATTGAGATCGGGTGAAAACATGAAGTAAAATTTACAACAAATTTATTATATATGAAGAAATGAAAAAATATTCTATAAATTTTTTAAAATGCTTTAAAATTTTTAAATATTGCTAATCTATATAAAACACCTTAAATTGCTAAAAATACTTCTAACTGACCCAAATTTTTCTTACAGTTTTTAAAAGTCATTTAAAATGTACCAAAACTGCCTTATAATTCTTTGAATTATCCCAGATATTGCACGATAATTTGTTTATACTCTTGAAACCCATCGAAATTCTTTTAAATCTAGTTTTGAAAATTATTTAAAGTTCTTCTAAATCGTTTTTAAATTCTAGAAAATTAAGAAAAATGCCCTAAAATCTTATGGATAAAAGGGCCCCTATAAACGGGCTCTACTGAGTAATTAAGAAAGGATCCCTATAAACGGGCTCTGCTGGTATGCACGATTCTATTTTGCTAGAAGGGCGAAAGGGCCTAGCTAGGACGACCTCGAGGAGCAATTAGTCTCACCATTGCATGCGGGTTCTGCAGGAGCCGACCTTTTATTAAAAGAAGACCGAGAAATGGAGGTAACAAAGGGGAAAGGGTGTTAGGCCCTAACGAGTCTAACATGATCATTTCAATAAGAAGAAACGCATCAACGGTTCCTTGAAAACGTGGCTGAAAAGGCAAGCGCAGCGGGCTAGTGTAGTAACTGCGTTACCTGGAACATCGGCGACCACAACGCCAACAATTAGCACTAAGGCACAGAAGCAAGAAAGATGTTCAGAGGGCATCCAATCGAGGGAGGGAGGCTCATCCTGGGAAGAGACACAAGGCAGCCCAGCACCCGATGAACAGGGAGTCGTCGGTGGCTGGATTGATAGCCGCTCAGAGGGCTGCTACCCTGACGAAGGTAGTGACAATTACTATCTACCCGGACTCGCTGCTCACTAAAGAGCAGTCTGAGTTCTTCAGCCATACTACCAAGGAGGCGCTCGAAAGAGATCATTGGTTAAGAATTAAGACCTCTTTCTGTAGGGGATGGGTCTGTGTATTTGCAAAAGCAAAACCAACGGCTAAAGTTTAGCTACATAAGGCTGAGGTCGGAACAAGGCCAAGGGAAGGTGCATCTCTTAAGGTGGGTGCAGTTGAGTTGCTGTTAAAGCTACGGCGTGACTTCCAGGTGAACTGGAAGACACGTGTGGTCCTCCGGCGGTTGGAGGGATTCAACCACTCACTTAAGACAGCGTCCTACTGAATCTATAGAAACGATAGGCCGCAGGAAGAGGACCCAATAGGAGAAGGAATAGAACATGTCCTAGATGTGAAAAATCTTGAGTCGCAGACGAAGGCTCTTGCGGGGCAGGAAGAAACTGTCGGTGTACAAGAAAATCGGGAACAGATCTAAATGATATATCTCGGTCTAACCATTACACAAATTAACTTGCTTTACAGCAAAGGCGCCTCTGTAGTTTTGTAGAGGGACATAACTGCAGTGCACGCATGTATCATGATAATCCAGGAATCCTGGTTAGATCAAGATAATATTAGGGTTTTATAGAGGCTATTTTTTGTTACAGGGACCCCAAGGTAGCCAATCGAAGAGCTTGAATACTGGCAAAGAGAGTTAACGTCGTGCCGCTGCTTGAACTATGTTCTAGACATTGGATGGTATTAATTACGTATCTCGAAGGAATAAGAAGGCCAGTCAACTTAAACGGCAATGATCTACTGGGATACCTGCTCATTACTGATTTAGAAATTGTTAATACGGGGAACACTCCGACGTGCAATCTCAGAGGTTCCCAGGTCAATCAGAGACGTGGATACTCTGGAGATGGTGGCCGAAATTTTCACGGAAACCATTACATTTTAATATGAAAGTAGTTGTCGACCTTCAAGAGTCTGAAGGTTGGGCAGACACACTGAGGAATCGGAAACTCGAAGAGCTTCGCGGGGAAACCAAAGAGAGGTTCAGACGTGCCAGTAGTGCCAAAAAAGAAAAACTATCGACCTCATTTACGACGATGAGGAATGAATATAGGAGTGCAGTATGTAAGGAAAAACATAAAAGCTGGACCAACCCTTACACAGGCATCAAGAAAGGAGCAACGGCGGATAGACTGGATAAGCTACTTACTCGAAATATGGATGCTATTCTCGGCACTCTGAAACTGTCCGACGGGGCATACTCAGATCCTGACGGGGATACCTTGGCTCAACTGATCCAGGAAAATTTTCCGGGCCTTATGAAGTTTGGAGGAAAGAGGCGGCACCTCCAAGACAATCGTAGCCGCCTTCAGTTCTTATAAGTCTTCTGGTCCGAATGGTATATATCTGGTCTTCTTTACAGAAGGCCAATTTTGAGACTTGCTAGCGCTAGTCTGACATTCGGTTATGTTCCGATGGCAGAAGGGTCTTGCGATTAGAATATTTATACACTTTGGAGGAGTCTTTAACTACACCTATAGAAAGGCGATCAGGGTGGCCATGGTCGCACACATTGTGCTTTTTGCAGTCGTGGAATGGACCTGCCACATGTTGGTTAAAAGGAACCTAACTACGACTAAGGATGATACCCCTTTATGTGGAATCTTTAAATCTGGATGTCTGCAGGGAGATGTTTTATTGCTCCTACTGTGGTACTAAGGTGCACTAAGGATAGTAGATTCATAGTTTTAGAAGACTGGACTATTGGTCAATCTAAGTAAGACGGACGCAGGTGTTTTCACCAGAAGGTATAAGTGGGGAACCACGAGTACATTGAAACTGGCAGGACAACAAACGTAAATCAGAGGACGAGCTAAATATCCAAAATTAATTATGGATAAGAAGATGTCATGGAACCAATACCAGGAAAAAAAAGAATAAGAAAAATCTGGGGCTTGAAACTGGAGACACAGGCTAAACTATGCGACGGTGGTATGGTGGAGCGGGGTCAACATTTTTTCTGTGAAGTCTCGACTATCAAGGTCGTGGCAAGGAAGGCGGCCTGGAGATTAAATATGGTAAATGATGGCAGTATCTTAACAGTAGCGCGGACATAAATTGTTATCGCGAGGAGGTCGAAACTCAGCATGTTAAGAAACAAAATTTGCACTCGTCACTACCTCTTCGACAAGAATTATCGAATAAGCCTATCTGTGAAAGAGAAATGGTTAAACGGTGAGGGAAACCTGTCCAGTGATGAAGAAATCTGATTCACAGATGGATCCAGGAACAGGAAGAACGCAGGAGCGAGTATGTGTCGTCGAAGGAATGCAATGGATTTACAGCCAGGCTGTTCGAATGGCCCTGAATGGAACAACGACCACGGCGCTACTAGTTTGAGAGTGCTTTAAGGCACTGAATAAGCTAGAAACAGGCAATCAAGACACTCTTTTTTTGATCATTGGACACAGCGGTGTCAAGGGTAATGAGATGTCAGACAGGAGAGCAAAACTAGCAGCAAAAAAAATGTAACTGGATTTGAGCTAGTTGTAGACCTTCGCAGTAGATTAATCGCGGAAGATAGGCAGGCTCAAACATTCTTCGGCTCAAAGCTAAACTCTCACGGTGCACAGGAATTACTCAAGATAGGGAGGAATAAAGTCAAGATCCTAACAGAAATGTTTATGGGACACCGAAACCTCTAGTATAACAGAAATAAAATAGGGCTTGAATAAATTCCCCTCTGGCATATGTGCGGAAAAGATAATGAGACGTCTACTCATATTTTTTTTCACTACACTGCGTGTTGCAGGAATACTGACTAATACTAAAGGGCAGTTGTTGCTTTACAGAGTCTGAAATATAAGCCAACAGCGTAGCTGCCGTCTATTTCCTATAAAGAGGACTATGGGGCCAGGTTTAAGGCTTATAAGGGAACGCAACGGAATCAGCCAAGCGTCAGGTTTCTGTTACGGTCTTAACTCAAAATAATAATAAATACGTTCTGAACATAGACGCCTGCAAAATGCAGTTTACCTAAAAACATGCTTAAATCGTGAAAAACTAAAAAAAAAGGTTTCAAAGTCTTTGATGTTATTTTCCCATTGATTTTGAAATCTTTAAAACCAAAAATTATTCATATAAAATAAAACCTGAAAAATTGCAATGTTCCCAGAAGTCATTTAAAAAATTTCATCTCCTTAAATGCTTCGTAATTATTAAGCTTTTATTTTTTTCGAAATCTTCAACATAAGTTGTTGCCCTAAATAATTCCATTTTTCTTATGTCTTGAAAGTTTACAAATTATACTGTAGCAGCTAAATATTAAGAACAAAATTATTGCCCATTATTAAACAATCATTTACAATTCATAATATTATATGTGGCAGTTTTGAAATACGGCGGCAGAAAACTCGTCAAACTTATAAAGCGGATCTTTAAAACAAATAAATTTTTCATAATTTAATAATGTTGGTTTGTGATGGAATATTTTAACAATACAGATCATTCTAGGTGAAATTTGAAAGATAAACGGACAGAAAAAATACGTCAGATCATCTATTTAAGAGAAGCATAGTTTGATCAAAAGTTTTAAAGTTGATGCCACAAAGAAAGACAATTTAAATCAACCATCAGGAACTTACATACTTAAAAAAAAGATCAGGACTTGAATGCAGAAAGATGTTTTAAAAGAAGAAGTAGACTAGTCTTAGAGCAACATGCTCTAATACAATGTCCGCTCGTCAAGTGGATAAAATAGTTGACCGTTGATCCTAACGAATTCCGCTTCTCATTAGAGGAATATCTGCCAAACTGAGATGCTTTTAAACTGCAAAGGTTAGATTGTCAGTAAACTACGCCAGCCAAAGTAGATCATGGGTGGCCCCCAAAAATAATAGTTAGTAAAACAAAAACCCTTCTCAACGACTTTAAACTTGACAGCCAAACATGATCTAAATTAATACCTACTAATCCCATCTCCCCAAGATTTTACGGGCTTTATCAAAAAAATACAACATATTCACATTCCACTCAAAGATACTAGGCAGTCTGATAAGTCCCTGAAAAATGAAACACGGAGACGTTTTTCGGCCAAAGTCGGTTTTATTTTTCAACATACTCTCCTTTTAGGTCGATACAGCGAGTCCAATGATTTTCTAACTTTTTGATACAGTCCGAAAAGTACTCGATCAGAAGGTCTCCAAAATACGCCTCAGCTTCAGCTATGAGCTCCTCATTTGAGTAAAAACGCTTACCGCTGAGCCATCTCTTCAGGTTAGGGAACAACTAATAGTCGCTGGGGGCCAGGTCTGGTGAATACGGTGGCTGAGGAACCAATTCGAAGCCGATTTCATGCAATTTTGCTTGTGCAACAAGGCATGAATTAACAGGCACATTGTCGTGATGGTAAAGCGGGTTTTTCTTCTTCAAATGCGGTCGTTTTTCGGCGATATCGATTTTCAGTCGGTCCAATAATGATGAATAGTATGCTCCAGTTATGGTTTTACCTTTTTCAAGATAGTCCACGAATATTTTACCATGGGTATCCCAAAATACGGAGGCCATAACCTTTCCGACCCATTGTTGCGTTTTTGGACGCTTCGGAGCACTTTGGCCCGGTGGAACCCACTGTTTTGCCTGTTGCGTTGACTCAGGAGTGTAGTGGTGGATCCTGGTTTCATCCATGGTTATGAATCGGCGCAAAAACTCGGTCGGCTTACGCGAGAATAATGCCAATTTCTGCTGGGAAGTTGTCACACGAATTTGTTTTTGGTCCACTGTGAGCAAACGCGGCACCCATCGCGCGCAGAGCTTCTTCTTGCCCAAAACTGAATGCACGATATTGCCCAAACGTTCCAATGATATGCCTCCAGCATTAGCTACCTCTCTCAATTTCACTTTGGGATCATTCAACATCATACCATGGATTTTTTCGACATTTTCTGGTGTAAGTGACCTCTTTGTGCGCCCAGATCGTTCAGCATCAACGGTGCTCGTACGGCCACAACGAAACTCGGTAAACCACTTATGAATCGTTCCAATCGACGGTGCAGAGTCCGAGTAATACTTATCCAGCTTGGCCTTGGTCTCG